>NC_092069.1:2230000-2530000 GCF_039877785.1 Chaetodon trifascialis | reverse complement strand
GACATATGGGCAGACTCATCAGGGAGGATAACCACTGCCAAAATTGAATTTTCTAACAGGATACCTTGATGTCACTTTATACACCTAACCAATTCGATGCAGATTTCTATAGTGTGCTCACTGACACTATGCTACAGCTTGCAGACTATATGTTTATAGTAGGGTCAGAGTTTAATGCTGTATGGGATCCAGCCATAGACAGATCAGGTACTACAGAAACACCGGCCCAGAGACAGATATCAGCGGCTTTGCAATCTTGGGCTCGCGATACTGGTCTTGTTGACATGTGGCGCATGGTCAACCCCTCTCTTAGAGATATTTCCGTCTTTTCTTCAAGACATAAGACCTTTTCTAGAATCGACTACTTATTTGCCCCCCCCCATCTTTTTGATAGCCTTGATGTGTCCATGTTACCCATTGCTTTATCTGACCATAAAGCCACCTTTCTGACTGCTTCAATTAAAAAGCTCTCCTCTCGTGCTTCTAGATGGCAATTTAATACAACATGACTGAAAAATGAGGACTTCTGCCTGAAAGTAGTTAAAAAAGAAATGAATTCTATTCTTAGACAACACTCAGAATTTTTGTTGCACAGAACAAGACAACATTATTATTTTCATGGTTATAGATCTAGCCACTTGCTGGCTATGCAAATTTATATTAATGAATAATTTGCAGATATTCCAGCCATTAAGACCCAGCAGAGGCAGATGACCACTGACCCCAAAAAGCTTAATGATACATTGAGATCTTTTTACTCTGATCTATATAGATCTGAAGTAAGTTTTAATAAAACTAAATATGAGGCATTTCTCAATGGGGTTGAATTACCATGTGTAACAGAAGACGATTCCACACAACTGGCTGAGCCTATTACTTTAGAAGAACTCAAAGCTGTGACCCTCACTACGCAGAGGGGCAAGGCACCTGGATGGGACGGCATTCCCCCTGAGGTCTATTTAACCTTCTGGGACATTCTGGGCCCTCTATTGCTCTCTATGATCCAATACTCGATTGAGCAGGGCAGATTTTCCAGGGATGTCAATATGGCTCTCATTTCCTTACTACTAAAAAAGAATAAAGAATCAACTGACTGCAGCATTTACAGACCTTCAAGCCTACTAGGTGCTGATGTTAAAATCTACGCCAAAGTCCTGGCTCGCCAATTACAGACCTGTATGACATCGTTAGTTCATTGTAACCAGAGTGGTTTTATAAAAGGTCGCTAGCCACTGATAACCTCAGATGCTTATTACACATTATTGATGCTAGCAAAGATGATGACACACCAGCAGCAGTCATGTCTTTGGATGCAATGAAAGCCTCTGACAGACTGGAATGGTCTTATTTGTGGGCTGTCATGGAGAGAATGGGACTAGGAAATGGGTTTATTCGTATGGTTAAGGTCCTTTACGCTGCTCCTTCGGCTATGATCTGGACAGGTAAAATCACCTTTTCTGGTTTGGAGATCTTCTAGACAGGGCTGCCCCTTGAGCCTGGGGCTTTTTGCCCTTTCCCTTGAACCATTAGCTCAATTTATAAGACAGTTGCAGAATATTATTCCCATACCCATCTGTGACACATCTCACCATATCTCCCTTTATGCGGATGATGTACTGATTTATATGTGTAACCCTTCCTCGTCTGTGCCTCATTTACTTAGAGTGTTTGAAAATTTTGGTTTCAGGATTAAGGATTAATTGGCTGAAATCTGTATTTCTACTTCTTAATGAGGCCGCCAAATTGGCTCATCTTCCAGCAGACATTTCCATTGTTGAACATTTCGCATATCTCGAGGTAGAAATATTCCCGACTTTAAACCGGACTGTGAAGCATAATTACACAAACACATACAATAAGGTTCTACAGGACCTTAATAGATGGTCTCGCCTGCCCAACTCTCTACAAACTCGTGTTTCAATCATCAAAATGAAAATATTACAGTGAGTTCATTTTGTCAGCTCAATGCTCTCTTTACCTCCCCCTAATGGGTACTGGAAGAAAGTCGATTCGACTATCTCTAAATTTCTTTGGAACAATAACCGGCCAAGACTTAAAATGGCTACTATTCAACAGAGGAGACTGGATGGGGGGCTGGCGGTCCCAAATTTTAAATTGTACTTTTGGTCTTTTTCATTGAGACCTTTGATTAACTGGCTCAACCCAAAGGCTGTGGTCTCCTGGCGTATGCTAGAGGAACAGCTGGTCTCCCCTTGGAGACTCCAGAATGTTATATTCACAAACATTTCTATCAAACAATGTCAGCTGAGGTTTGGTCCTCAGCTCTCACATGTAATTCAGATTTGGCGTAACTCTGAGATATCTTGTGCTATTCTTTGTCCATGGCATCTTGAGTCCCCAATATTTAATAACAGCAAAATCCTGGTAGGACGGAGGCCCATTACTTTTTCCCAGTGGGAGAAAAAAGGCATTCACACCTTAGGGGATGTTTATAATGACACTGGTCTTCGCTCATTTCAGGATCTGAAAGACTGTTATGTCCTGCCAGACTCATCTTTCTTTTTTTATCTCCAGCTTAGGGCGGCACTCAAGGCCTTCGGAGTCCCGTGGGGTCAGCCACTGAAACAACACCCCTTTTACAAACTTATTACAAGTAGAGGTATTTCCAGGGGCTTCGTTTCTACTTTTTATACTTTTCTACTGAAGTCCTCTTACAAGGACCTGTTCCTAGACAAACAGTGGAGAAGTGATGTTGCAGAACTTAGACCCGATTTTGATTGGGACACAGTCTGGTCTGACATTTTGTTGACTTAATCCAAACAACCAACAAATCCACCTGAACTATGCTCATAGAACTTACCTGACACCATGAAGACTGCACCTGATGGGTCTGGTGGCTGACTCCCAATGTAAACTGTGTTCCCTCGGGGCTCTTGGTACATTCCTTTACATGTTTTGGCAATGCCCGCCTGTTGTTTGTTTTCGGAACATTGTATCTTCTCACTTGTCAAATATATTTTCTTTGACAATTCCGGTATCAGTAACTCCTTTGCTCTTGAATGATTTATCTCAGTTTTTGATCCGTAGACACCACCAAATTAATAGCTATGAGGTGGAAACATCCCGATAAGCTGTCAGTGAACAGTTGGATCCTCACATTTCTTGATATTATTTACCTGGAGCTGTCTAATGCTCCTGTGATTGAAGTCAAGGAATCCAAGATTGACTCATGGGTCTCACTGGCAGGGAAACTAAAGGAGCGGATCTAGCCACCTAATTTTAATTTGCTTTTGGTAGCTTTTGCTTGCATTCATATCCTTTCACTTTTTCGTTTCAGGTCGGCGTTCTCCTCCGGCGTGGTGTCATGCTGCAGCCCGTGTTGCTTGACGATGTTATGTAGCGTGCAGCAGGTCACTACAATCTGGGTCACTTTTTCTGGCCTGTACAGCGGTGCTCCACCAGGGCTATCCAAACAACGGAACCTGCTCTTCAGGATTCCAAAGGTGCGCTCCACAATATTCTGTGTGTGGGTATGGGCCTCATTGTACCTTCTTTCTCTGGCAGTGGTCGGGTTGAGAACAGGTGTCAGGAGGAAGGCGTGTAGGGGGTATGCACTGCCACCTTAACAAATATATGCATCAATATGAAACATGCTCTTGTTTTTAATGTAATAAATTATTTTACAAAAGATTTTACAAATTGACTCACCTAGATGCCAGCCATCTCCCAACTCGCCATCTCACAACTTGAATAACAGAAAACTGTTTGCACATGCTCAGTATCTGCAGGGGGCACAAGCTGTACATGGGTGCAGTCAATCACTCCTATAACTCTGGGAAATCCAACTACTGCAAAAAAAAAGTCGTTTTCTTGTTTGGTCTCATTCAATGAGTGCAGAGTGCGTGGAAACCTAATGAACTCGGCCATCCAGCGCGACATGGCATTTAAGACTTCAGACAGCACATCTGAAAAACGGGAGAGCCCAGCTGTAATAGCCACCGTACGCTGGAATGACCCAGATGCAAAAAAAAAAAAAAGGTAAACTTGCAAGGAGTTTTGTCATTGCAGGTATTCCATGACTCCTTCTCGTGGCTAGTTCCAAATCCACTCTGAGTTCCACCGACAGCTCCAAAATGGCAATTGTGGATAGGCAATATGTTTTAATGAGTGTTTCCTTGTTCATTCCAAAAATGTTCACGCGAGGGTGAAAAATGCGTTCTCTGCATCTGCTTTCATTGTTTTAATGTCTCCTCCTTGCAACAATAACCGCAGCCATGTGTGCGCAATTACACATACAAACCGTTTGCACCTCTTTTTCACACGTGTTAAATACAGATACAGTTTCTATTAGCAAAATTGCTCTCAGGTTTGATAAATCACATTGCAGGTGCTAAATTAATATATTTATATTTTTTCCTCCCAACACACACAAAATAGTGTGTAAATGCCCCAAATTGCATATTCATTGGGGCAGACGTACTAACTGGGTGCAGACGCACTATTTTGCACCTTTGAAAGACGCAACCCTTAGTGCGCACTGTTAGTAAATCAGTTTGTACTGATTACTGTTTTTTTGTTTTTTTTGTTTTTTTTTATACACCCAAAATTTTAGTAGATCAGGCCCCAAGTGTATGACTTACTTACCTGTCCAGCTGTCTTACTAACTGATCTAGTATCTAGCTGCTTCACTGCTACAGTTCTGCTTGTTAACATTTATTTTTCTCTACAGGTTTATTTCAACCTCCATTGGTGCGTCAGTGTTTTTTCTGTGTTGGAGTGAATTGTATGATGGTATTTATGAGGCTAAGGAGGTAGAGCGGCTGTCCACTTATCATAAGGATATTGGTTTGATCCCTTAGCAGTCTATGTGTCGAAGTATCCTTGGACAAGATGCTGAGCCCTAAATCACTCCCGATGCTGTGTCGGTGTTAAAAGCTCGTAATGTGCAGGCCTAACTACCATTGTATGATGTGTGAGTGTGTGAGTGTGTGGGTGAATGCTAACTTGTGTTGTGAAAGCGCTTTGAGTAGTCGTCGGACTAGAAAAGCGCTACATAAAAACAGACTACAGTCCATTTATTTAGAGACGCCTAATACACCATTATGTTTAAGATTATGTTTATTATTATGTTTATAGCTGTCAAATTTTTGAAATCTATAGCCTTGGTTAAAGTTTGCACATGATAATTTGAGACCCTATTATCTCAAGGTCATGAATCTCTGAACTCCTTATAGCATTACTTTAGAGACCATGGTCCCTGGACCCTTCTCAAGTAATAATAATATGATTTAACTAAATTTAATCTGTTTGTATCTCAAATATGTTATGTCACTAAATCTGGGATATCAAACACTGTCTCCTCATGATTGTGACTAAAAGGAACAGTTCCAAATATGGGAGTTGGAATGCTTTACTTTTTTCAGAAAGTCAGATGAGAATATTACAATTACAATTAGTCATTTGGCAGACACATTTATCCAAAGTGACATACATATGAATTCACACACCGATGGCACAGCATCAGGGGCAGTTTTGGGGTTCAGTATCTTGCCCAAGGATAGGGCCATAAGGCCAGGGATCGAACCACAACCTCGTGATTGGCAGATGACTGCTCTAACACCTGAGCCAGAGCTGTCCCTGCGCCTTAGGTACAGAGCTGGAATCAGGACGTGGTTGTCTTAAATAAGAGTGAAAGCAGGGGAAACAGCTAGCCTGACTCTATCCTCTGCTTCTTTAAAATATGTCCACCATCACCTCTAAAACTCACAAATAAAAATATACCTGATTGATTTGAAACACAGTCTGTGATTCCAGAGTTATGTGCTGGAACTATTTCTTGACAATCTATAGTGTTGGTTTTTTTTTGTTTTTTTATCTGCTCAGTATTTCTCTATTGCATTTACATACAGTTATGTGAAAACTGTGAGAAAAAAGTCAAAAAGTCTATAGTTAATCTCAACACTGCCGACCGCACAAAAGGTAAAAACTGTGATTGCTAACAGGTAAAAAAAAAAAGACCAGCAGCCATATCTGCTTCTGCATATCTGCACATCAGCATATTGTGTTCTTGTATGTATCCATAGAGTTACAAATTAGATAAGTGGAACTCTTATTATTCTTATTCATGCGTGTGTTGGTGTATGGGCACATATTCAAAATGTGTTAATATGCAGTGTATTGTAAACCCCTTTAGAGCCAACAGCTGCAGCCTGTCATTCATGTTCCAGTGTAATGTCCAGATATTTCTCAGTGTAGAAATGATGACAGATCAGTGAGCCAGTGTACCAACTTGGAGCCCTTCACCCACAGAAGAAGTTCATAAATTGTGAGTCTCCACAGGTTGAAAGACTCAGCCAGCGTGATCTGCAGACGCTTCCTCCCTGACTGAGCCTTACTCCTCTTGTGCCTGTCAGCCAGAGCAGCAGAAATAAAAGGAGAGAGTCAAGGGTCAGGCACAATTTGAAGGTACTGACTTGCATCATCAATATTTCTTACAATGTTCTTAAGTTCTCCCAACAATTTGCTAATGATCCAAAACACATACAGTATGACTTTGCCACATGCTCATGAGTTTGAACAAATAACAAATTTATCACAATTTTGGAAAAGTTAAGAAGACCTGGATAGCAGAGAGCACAAAGCACAGAGCTGCTGTGAGTACAGGATGCTGAGTTGAAGGGTGAGAATGAGATAGCATTGCAGGGTCTCTTGATACTTGTAGTTGTAGGAGAACTACCTTAATTTGATGTTGCATTCGTTGATAAAATGACGGGGCACCACCTTCCTCAGCTAAGAAGGACTGCAGAAATTAACTGCTATAACGCTGATAAAATACTAACGAATGGACTAACAATAAACCAGTCCAATAATCTGAAGTGTAAACTCTGGATACAGGGATCGTATATATTCAGCTCAAAAGGACACCGTCTAACCAGGACTTAAATCAAAATCTCATTTATTAAGCAGAATTATGGATAATGAATGATATATCATGAATGGTACGACAGAAGATATGAGGTGATATGACAGAACACAAAAGAAACTTATGGCAACGCGATGACAAACAAGTTTGGCGATAGTGAGAAGTAGTTGTAAGGGGATAATAGGGACGCGAACGTAAAGTTAAGGGATTAAACGAGCAGTTGAGAGAATTTGGATAAATTAGCAGTATCTTAATCTCATGGACCAACTCTTATTCAAACCCCCTGAGCATGCCTACTGGATTGATGGCGTCCCGGTGAGTTCTGCTCCGAACTAACTCGAAGATGCCCAGGTGCTCGTCCGTGGCTCGATCTGCTCGGTGGTCCGGTGGAAGGCCCAGGCACACCAAGGTGAAGAGCTGATGTTGGACGGTGATGTCTCTCGAACTGGGTTCTACGGTGTCGGTTAC
This sequence comes from Chaetodon trifascialis, assembly GCF_039877785.1. Classification (NCBI taxonomy): domain Eukaryota; kingdom Metazoa; phylum Chordata; class Actinopteri; order Chaetodontiformes; family Chaetodontidae; genus Chaetodon; species Chaetodon trifascialis. Next base: position 2,522,649 of record NC_092069.1, on the reverse strand, counting down.
AGATAAGGGACGGTTCCGGATGGTTGTTAACCCAGACCAAGGATCAACAGCTGGCTGCAGGGTTTTGGTTCGGTTGAGTCCGTGAAGGATTATTTTAGACAGATAGTAACAAAATTGATAGTCTCTTCGATGGCCGACCGAAAAGGGTCTACAAAATTATTATTAAAATCACTATTATTATTTGACTAAAATTTACAGACTAAAACAAAACGTGTGGCTTAGGAAAATGAAAGTTTACGGCAAAACTATAGAAACACGTCTTCGGAAAATTAAATCACGCTACTCGGTATGGCTTTTGCGTAGCTCGAAGACAGGAAAAACTTAAAGAGCAAAACGACTGTACAAGACTAAGACAACTAAGAAGTAACAAACAAAACTAAAACATAACATAACTTAAGACAAGACTGAGTAACGCGCACTGGATTCATGCTGCAGCTGCAGACATTTAAATCTCGCTCCGGGGCGTGTCTAATGGGCAGGCCGTCACACACGTGAGACAGTTTGTGACGCGCAATGTAATCTCGCCTCATGGAACTGGAATTAATTAGTGATTCATACGAGGGGCTCATCTGCTTCTCACTATGGTCAATCACATATATTTTGAATGGACGATTTCCAATGACATTTCAACATTGTTCACAACATGCGTTTGGCAATTCCTATGATTGGATGACAACATTAAACGATAATCATGGTGACAATTTATAATACTCGTCCTAATATGAATGATGACTCAAGGTATAACTAACACAAAATAAAGAAATAAAGAGAGGCAGACTATATTTGCCCTAGATGACTATCACTATTATGGTTACTTATTAATAAATGCATCACATCAAGCGTATTGTTATAAACCTCTAGATGGCAGTATGGTTCCATGAGAAAAATTCAGACAAACTTTATAAAACAGTTAAAACCACAACTTTGTCATACTTCAGGTCAGAGATACTGGGAAAACACCAATATTATGCGTACAATGAGTCCTGTAGGATGGAAACATCAAAAGTTAAGTTTAACATAGAAGTTTGGTTATCCTAGAGTATTGAGAAAAAGCACACAAGCACAGTTGCTTCAGGAATGTCCAATTTACAACCCATCAGCATTTGCTGATTTTTGTGGATTCCTCTGAGGCATGTCATTTGTCTCTCCAGACAGTTTTATTGTCTTGAGCCCTTAGGGCTATTGAGGAAGAATTAGCCTTAGCATGGGACATCCTGGGTAGGAGATGCCCATGAGGTAAAGGCGTTATGACCTGACCTTTCCACTCTCCCCTCTGAAAGAGTGTTGAGGAGAGTTCACTGAACCGGACATCCTGTCTCTCTCCGAAATCACATCTCCTTATAAGCAAACCAGATGGTCTATAATTCAATCGGTTAGACTGGTTTACAACTCTGTTTCTCATGAGAAGTCAGAGAGGGTAAGAGAAGGTCAGTTAGAGGCCAGTTCTGCTACATAGTACATTACTACACATGCTACTACAGTTGGTTAATATTTTATAAGATGTGCTTATTAAGACAAGCTTTACCACTGCTGGCAATATGGCACCAGGCAAGGCAGAGACCCTGTGTGTGTCCACAGTCCTGTCCTTCAGCTGAAAGCTGAAGTGACAACCCACATCTCTCCTCTCCCAACCTCTAGTATCAAAATTCAATTTCCCTTCTAAAGCCACTTTCTTGTCAGCTTAGTTTGTCTCAGTTCTGCTTAGTTCTGACACATCTCCTGGCTCACCATTCCACTATGTATGCATACATCTCAAAATCCGAAGGATAATATTCACAGTTCCTCAAGGAGGCTTGTGAAAGTATTTTATGCTTTAGTATAGACTGGAACATCATGTAATGTGTCTATAACTGTAGCACAATGATAAATTAACAATGGTCGAAAGACTATGATAAGACAAAACTACTGCCTTTTTCTGATACAATTACCACTGGTCAGACATTCAGTCAGACAAGAATGTGACTTTAACTGTTACAGTAGAAATAAAAACAATAGGTCTGCCATACACCTTAGTTTATATCCAATTTGTAAATCCACAGTCTCCAACAGGGACATGTGCAGTAGGTTGATGCATTATCCTTTGCAATTACTAATAGATTGCTTGTTTCCTCTATAGTCACCATTCAGGTTCTGAATCTCCTACTCCTGCTGACTGAAATTCATTTACAAAAATCTTTGAAGGCCTACATTTCCACAGTTTCCATAAAAAGTTTTGGTGTGGGGAAAAAAATAAAATAAAATACTGCATACCGTTTTTGTTCATTATTTTGGTTTCATTATTTTGGTTTCATTTCATTTGGTAGCATTTCTGCAAAGCAGTTTCCAGGCCACGCTCATTGCAAACAAATTCTCCTCCTAGACCAGTAATTGTAAACTGCCAGCCCATGGGCCACATCAAGGCCACCAAAGCTTCCCTTCCAGTCTGCAGAATAGGACTGAATTCAGAAAATCTGCAGATCAACAGTGTTGACTCACCAGTGGAAGAGGCCCAGTGCATCCTGAGAATAATTTGTGATTAACTTGCTAACTCTTGACAATAAACCAAAAGGTCCACAATGCATACTTTTCCCATTCCAGAAAAATCAGATTCTCCAACTCCATCCCTTTACTCTGTGGATCCACTATCAAAATGCCCAGCTTCGATGTTGGCCATTCCCTGGAGCCAACAGTAGCGCACTGGCTGGACTATGGGAGGAAACTCTGGAGTTGTCTGAGAATCACTAAGCTTGTCTATTTGAGGAGACATCTGCATTTACAGTGGTGGAAAAAAGTTTTTTGGACACCCTTAAAATTTTACACAATCTCAAATATTATCATGGGATATTTGTGGAAAAATCTTTTTTGTGTTTCAAAAGGTGTGGCTGCATTAGACAGAAACAAACAAATACAAATGATATTTTTTTTGGTTATTGTTTACAAGAAAAACTAACAAAACTAAATTCTTGACAGTTTCAATATGTCAGTTCTCAACATTGTCGGTATCAAAGTCAACAAATAACAGAGAATGTGTTCAAAACTGAACAAAAAATAAGTAAACCATCACATCATCAAATAAATATTTAGTAGTCTTGCCATTAGCACGCAGTAGAGCTCTCATCCTGGCTGGCATGTTCCCCACGAGCCTTTCACACTGTTGAGGGGTAATCTTGTCCCATTCTTCTTGAATTACTGCTTTTAATTCTTCTAAATTCTTTGGTTTACGCTTTGAAACAGACCTTTTGATAATCCACCACAGATTTTCAATGGGGCTCATGTCCGGGGATTGAGCTGGCCATTCTAAAACCTGGATACTGTGCAGCCAAGTTCTACTGGCCCTGGATGTGTGGCAAGGGGCATTATCTTGTTGAAACATCCAGTTTTAACCTCAATGGAACAGTGCACATGCAGAAGAGAACATGTGGGTTTCGAGAATGGCACAGTACTTGGCAGAGTTCAATGTGCCATCACAGACAGTGAGATGACCAACACCAGCAGCACTCATGCATCCCCAAACCATGATACTGCCTCCACCATGCTTGACAGGTACTGTACATGCTGGAGATAATGCCTCGCCTGGCCTTCTGCATATCCTCACATTAGCAGGAGGAAGATAAAGCTGGAAACTGGACTCATCTGACCACAGAATCTTCTTCCAGTTCCTGGCTGTCCACTTCTTGTGTGCTTGGGCCCAAAGACGCCGGGCTAACCCCTGTCTCTCATTGATCAGGGGCTTCTTGACAGCCTTGTAGGACCTTAAGCCATGATCTAAAAGTCGGCCACATACAGTGTGGGTGGAACACTGGACACCAATTTGGTTTGACCACTGCTGCTGAAGCTCCTGTGATGTCATTCGGTGGTTTTCCCTGCACATGCGGATCAGGATGCGGCCATTTCTTGCTGAAGAAACCCTTGGACGCCCAGATATTGGTTTGTCTTCCAAGCTGTTGGTTTGTCTGTATTTCTGCAGAGTGTATCCAACGGCTGAAGGACTGCATCTGCACTTCCTGGCTATCTGGCGGCAGCTGTACCCTTCCAGGCTGAGAATCTGTATCTTCAGGCATGTTTCCTGAATTAGGTTCGTTGTTTTAGCCACTTTTGTCTCTGAAGAACTTTCAAATATGCTGGCTTTATATAGACATGAAGCACGGCAACAAAAATTGTGTCTTTTAATAAAAAGCACGACCTTCATTAGTGGATCACTGGCACCAAAATGGCCCAATACTCAAAATTGCTTTTGTATTTTTATGGAACTATTCAATTTTTAGTTTTTAATGGCTTTTTAGGATTTGTTTAGTATTTTGGCTGTGACTGTACTAAAAGAAATTGCACTTGAAGACCTAAGAGTGATTCTTAATACAATATTTCACAAATGCATGGGGTGTCCGAAAACTTTTTTTCACCACTGTATTGTCGTTGACCAACTATTGTATTGAGTCTAAAATTGAGTATTTTTGTTTGCCTCCTGGGATTCCGAAAAGGATATTTTTTTGAGAGATAAGTAGAGATAAGTTGTTAGTTGAACTCTAGGTTTTGTATTAAGCACTGACTGCCTCCTTGGCGACTGTCTGAGAGTATTTTCTAGTAAAGTATCTAGTTATCTTTATGGATTTTCCAAGTATTTTAGGAGTCTGCCCACACAGATATATGCTTAATATTCATTTTATAAGAAAGAACACAATAGTCTAATTCTGGCATTTGGACAATCATAGTTAAGGACCCTGTCCTAGACCAACAATATGCAGATTCAAACTAAAAGCTCATATGATTATTGAAACTGGAACAATTGATCTTTCCCTACAAGGCTTACTTGGATGGCACTCCAAGTAAGCTTTGTACTTAGATTTGTTAGATTTGTACTTGAAGTTACAATCTTTAGTGCCTTTCAATGTTATGTCTGGTGTGAAATAAGAGTAGATGCTTAGTCTGGCCACACTTCCTCAATTTACAAGGTGGGTTCACCATATGTAAAGACACTAGACTAAAGTTCACTTTGCATTTTGTGAAATTGTTGTCGTAATCCACAGCAACATCTGTAATATTTTCTTCACACTGCATTTTCATGGTGAATAATATAATAAAATGTCTCATGAAGTTTGAAAAAGACAAATGAAAAAAAACCTCTAGCAACTACAGGAAAAAGACTACAATCTGTCTGACCTGGCTATGGTGCGTATGCAGCAGCGGGACATGCTGATGAAGGACGAGGAGGAGGCTCTGGTCTGTAGGGTGGTTTCAATGCCCCTCAGCAAGTCATTGGTCTTCAGCAGCAGTAGCATCTGACGGGGCACTTGGTTCAGCAGCTCACTGATTTGGGGCAGATAGAGAGCTGCATTGGTCCGTATCTCAACGTCCTGCCAAGGGACACAGACAGCAAGATATTTCTTTACTGGTTAAATTATGTACAAGTCAAAGGCCATGTACACAAACAGTGACATTTTCACTAATTTTGACTGATTACATGTTTTGTGGGTGAATGAACAGACTCAACTTCCTTTTTTAAGTCTGTTGGGCAAGACAAAATACTATGCAACTTTATTATTTTTATTAATGTATGAGGAGGAGTTTGCGCACCTCAAATAAAAGGTAAAACTTAGATAAAAGTGCTAAAACGATTCTTTACAGACAGATTTTTTTGGGGGGGGGGGTTAGCCTTTACAACAGTACAGAGTGGAAACAGGGGAGAGAGAGATGGGACAACATGCAGCAAAGTGCCACAGGTTGTATGGAAGTATGTGGAGTGAAAAAAAAATCCCACCACCCACAATAAAGATTAAATATCTGTATTTGTGAGTGAGATCTGATGCTTATTGTGATGTGCATGCATGAAAGTATAACAGACAGAGAGAGAGAGAGAGAGAGAGAGAGAGAGAGTGTGTGTGTGTGTGTGTGTGTGTGTGTGTGTGTGTGTGTGTGTGTGTGTGTGTGTGTGTGTGTGTGTGAGACCAGGTGTTTATCACATTGTGGGGACTCACCTGCCTACCTGCCTTATGGGGACAAAATGCAGGTCCCCTTAATGTAAATCAATAAATTTTAGGGTGAAGGCTGAGGATAGGGTTATGGGTTAGGTAAGGTTAGGTTAGGTATAGGGTTAGGAATAGGCAAATAGTGGTTATGGTTAGGTTTGGGTAAGAGCGCAGTGGTCCTGGGGGAGTACTGCGAGGGGCACAGGCTCTCGGGGGCTCTGGGGATCCAAGGGATTTTGGGACCCTTTTTATTTTTGGGATCAATAAATCTTTGATCTTTAAAAATTACTTAAAAGCCTGGCCGAGTGTAATGTTTAAAAGTGCCTGGTGGATTGGGCAACAGTGCGGGCCCGCAGCAGGAACTTGTATGTTTATCAACGTACCCCCTCTTTCCAGGGTCTCTGCTGTAACATTTAGGGCTGTCATTACTGAAAAAAGAGCAAGCTTTATACAATATAATAAGAGAATAAATAATAAGTGCTAGGATGTGAATGTAAGGAGTTAGACATAAAACAAGAGGGATTAGTAAAACATAAGTGCTAAAAACATGTAATAATAATTTAAAAAAGTGCCTACAAACAAGTGCTGGTAAAAATCACAATATATAAAAATATATACAAGTGCTGAAGATAAGTTAAATAAGAGAAAAGCACACAGGGTTAAAATCAGGTCATGCATAGTGTGTTGTTTTTTGTCTAAAACCTTACATTTGCAAAAATCCGATTTCAAAGTAAAAAAGCTTGTTCTTGCTAAAAAATTGTTAATAATAATAATAATGACACCAACTTCCTACAGGTTTTTTATAAAATACATTTTATTAAAAGCAAGGATTAATTGGGGCTCCGGCTGCGGTGAGAGGCCTCTTGTGAGGAAATGATAGTTTTATAAATTTATATATTATATATAATAAAGAAATAATAAAAATATATATAAAGGAAAATTAAAGCTATAATAAATGCAGAAAAAATATATATATATATACACATACACACATACATACATATATACACACATACATATGTGTGTGTATATATATACACACACACACACACACACACACACACACACACACACACACACATACACGCACACGTACACACATGTATACATACACACATATACATACATATAAATAGAATAAATATATTAATAATAAGTGATAAATAATTGAAGAGCTTAAGAGTGATTCAGGAAGTGTCTGAGAGCAACTCTGGGCAAGAAGGGTACAGAAACTTTTATCTTAGTGAGGAGGTGTGGTTGACCCCATTGCCAGGTATGACGCAGTCTTCTAAAAGCTGTGATTGGTTGTTATAAAAAGGGAAAAAGACAAAAAAAAAAGAAAAAAAAAAAGCGCTCCCCGCTCCTAGTAATGAATGGACAGTAAAATCAACCGATCATATAACTTGGACTGTATTAAGAAATGTGTAATCATGACATTAATTTTATGTCATGCTGATGAAACTCAGTAAAATTAAATTAATTGTGACAGCTTCAAAATGTTTAATTGGCATGTGTATCTTATTCACATGCCAGTTATAATGATTTGCTTATTGTCATGTTTACTGTCCATGCTGGTAATTTTACTACTTAATGTATTTGATATTAATGGTGGATGCAGACTGTCAGCAATTCCTGTGATTGCTGGCGTCCTTATAAAAAGCGGTTTGATTTGGCAGGATGACCAAAACAATGAACGAAATGGATAAAAAGAGAACAAGAAAGCCAACCTGGACACAAGAGCAGTGCCCGCTGTTGGCAGTATTAAGAGGGAAATTGGGTCCTGGGATCCCAGCCCAAGGGAAGAGGCAGACTCGGGAGCACATTGCCCAGCAGATCAATGCGTTGTTCCCTCTCCTTTTACGCACGAGCGACGAGTCTGAGAAGCCCTGGTACGTGCTGCAATCTGTTTGTTTAAGACACTCGTAGGCTTCTTAAAAGTCCTCCTCCCTCCTCCTAACAGTTTTCACCTTAGGAGCTCCTTTAAGGTCTAAGACACTTTGTGAATAACTTTTATCTTGCCAAGGGAAATTTCTAAGAAAAATCTTAGAATTCGAGGAATTCTAAGATTTTTCTAAGAATGCCGTCACTAGGAGCTTTTTTTAGCCTTAGGATGCTTTGTGAATACGGGCCCAGGGTTTCAGTCAGTCCACCTGAGATTGCTAAATACTTTTGTGTCTGATTTTTGCCTTCTGCTACCTGCCTTCCTGACTTTCCTTTTTGTGTCTGTGCTCAGGTGCCCAATCCTCACCTGTCCTCATCTGCCCCATCAGTCTGTTCTCACCAAAGAAACTGGACATTTCACTTCCCGGACTCAGTTTATTGTGGACTCTCTGCCTCATTTGGATTCATTGGTTTGCACATTCTTTGAATATCCATTAAAACTGTTACCTTTTCATCTGTCTCCTGTCTTCTCTGTTCGAGAGTGGCATTTTTGGCCCTTTAAACTCTAAAACATAACAATGCTTGTCTATTGTATGTCCTTCTCAGTAATTCTAAGCGAAAGAAAAGAATAATAATGAAGTACAGTTGTGGGATAAAGGGATTAAAGGAAGAGAATTGCCTCAGCAGAACTGACAACAAACTATAAATGCATAGAAAAAAGAAATGATAAACATGATAAACATGATAAAATGATAAACAACAGCATGAGAAAGAGAGAGATGACTATTTGTTGTCTTTGATATTGAAGACAACTGCTCGACTTTCCATGAGAGTGCCCGGTAAGAAGGTAGGAACAATACTGACTGTATGTTTTGAAGTGTTGGGCAAAAAGGAAGAAAAGGATCATGCTGGCCAGTAACACTAACAGACTTGGGGTGCTGTAGGCAGAGCATTTTTCACCATTGAACTGACCAAACTCTGCTGTAAAGTCCTTCTCAAGATCATGTGGGTATATTTCCTACAGATTTTTTTGTCATTTCTTTTCTCAAATGTAAATTGATTTGGCAAGCAGTCACAGATGACAATGCATGTCAGTCAGGAATGCATCACATCCTGAGCATCGCACCTCTGGACCTGCAGACTCACTGAACATTACTTTCTTCACTTCACTCTTTGGCTATCTGCCCTGTATACCTTGCCATGAGAGCTTTTTTCTCTGCTTTGGAGGCTTCAAAATCATTTCTGGCCTCGCCTATGATTTGTACAAGGAAATTGTAATTAATTATTTTGAAAAGGTCATCCCGCACAGCTTTGAGTGTTCCATGATCAACTGCATTGTGTCAGCTCTTGTAGATCACCTTGTGTCAAAAAGGCTCTTTAGCACATCCACATCATGAGGTGAGTTGTTAAAATCACTCACTGCCCTGTTGAAGCTGAGAAAAAGTTGTATAGACTATGAAAGAAGGCAAAACAAATTAACTGCTTCTAGGAAGACCATAGGACCTTTTCAGCGATCAACTAAATGAACTTGTTAACTGTGAACAGCACACAACATATAACTGGTATTTCCCTTGTCCTTGTTTCCATATTGGCTCGATGTTCTTAAAGCAACTAAGTAGATCCAACCAGCCCAAAAAGTTCCCATTGTGGGGAGATCCCAGAGGCTTTTCGTTGCCATGGAGGGGCAGTCCTCAGGAAGAAAGAAACTGGGTAGTCTCCACCATGTGTTTTAGAATGTTAGGCCAGTATGCTCTCTCACTTTACACTTACTATACTAAATTTGAATGTACAACCCTGATTCCAAAAATTGGGTTGTTGGGATACTATATAAAACATAAATAAAACAAGAATGTCATCATTTGCTAACCCTTTTTAACATTCATTTTTATCACTCAATTGAAAACAGCACAAAGACAATATATTTATTGTTTTACCTCATCAACGTCATTGATTTTTGTAAATATTATTCTGAATTTGATGCCAGCAACACATTTCAAACAAGTTGGGACTGGGAAAGTTGTGGAATGCTTCAAAAAACACCTGTTTGGAACATTCCACAGGTAAACAAGTTTATTCACTGCATGAAAAGTCACATTTCCGTCAATTTCCATCACTGTAAATTGCCGTGGAAGTTCTCTCTCAGCCCCTGTGACCATGAGGTGTTAAAATGCAAATGTAAATGCTGCAAAGCTATACAAATGCAAATTGGGATTTTGTGTGTGTGTGTGTGTGTGTGTGTGTGTGTGTGTGTGTGTGTGTGTGTGTGTGTGTGTGTGTGTGTGTGTGTGTGTGTTCTGTGCCTACAGAATACAAAGATTTTTTTTTTTTTTTTCATGAGGATTTAAAAGTGTGTTTAAATAATTTTATAGGTTACATACAGGATAAGTATCCTGACTCTCAAAGGTCTTTCATTTTCCACTTAAATTGCTAAATCTAATTGTGAAAATTAAAGCATCTACAGTTCTTGGACACGTCACAATTTTTCGCATTTTGCCACCACAACACCAGATGAAAAATGGTTGCGTGATTAGCTTGCAAAATTCCAGCAGGGTAAGTCCACTGATGATTCTTTAAGTAGGAATAAAAAGGGAACACACCAAAGTAACTTTTCTTTTTTTTTATTTTCAATGATGTCACTTTAAAGAAGTTTACATGTTTTATAAAATATTCAGGTACAAAAACAGAAAATCAAAGTACCTAACAAAATCACAGCATGTTTTTCATTTACACAACAAAAATGGTCTCGCGAGAAATTCCGAGAGCACGACCTCGCATATGATTGGATGCCTCCTCTGATGCAATGACGTCGGCAGAAAACGACCTCGGCGCGTCTGTGAATGCGAATCGAGCTTGGATTAGAACAGTTATGTCTCGCGTCCTGCTAAACTTTAACTCTGTTCATGCAATGGCCGGACGTTGTCTTCAGTTCATCCCAGAAGGCACTCCTCTACGACGAGTGGACGGCCTGGCTGCGGAGCGACCATATTCAGAAAATCCAAACAATTTAGAGAAAAAACTGCTGAGCGCCTTCAGTGGATTGTCTCGGCTACTAACGCAGCTGATCGCGCAGTTGGCCAGGAGAATGACCGTGATAAAAGCCAGACAGCTCGCTCTGGAGGAGCAGCCCCGACCGAACTGCAGCTGCGGAGACGAAGAGACGGGTGCATAAGTTACGTAAGTAACGTTAGCATTTAGTACCACATTGTGCAGTTTTTAAGGCGCCAAACCTTTATTATTCTTAGTGCACTACGTTCGGAATGTTTGGTAATTGTTCACGTTACATTTAACATTACAATGTATTTTGTATTTTAAAGGAAAAGGTGCGACGTCTGCACAATAGTGACGGAAACGACAGGCGATATGAACCTGAGCAGGGATAAGTTAATAAAATACACAGAAATACACAGGATACATTCTGCAGTAAATGTAAACGTTGCATGACCTACTTGTACTTTTTGTGTTTTACAGACTAAACTCGCACCACAACGAAACGGTGACGTCATATTTGATGGCGACTGTAACTGGGAGTCCAGACATGGATGGTGTGGACAGCAGTCTTTTTATGTAAGGTTTTTTTTTTTAAACCCTTTCTGTTGTTTCTTGTTGTTGTTTTTACTGAAACCTGTCTTAATTATTTCAAACGAATATATATTTTCTTCCAGCGGCCTGTAAGACATATTATGAGATGGTGTGGAGGAGCTTCAGGTATGCCCAGCCAGCTCTTTCAGACAGAGAAGGAAGCGGGTAAGAGTTACATGAATGCCGCTTTATTTTCACAACAATGTAAAAATGGGCTGAATTTTATTTATTAGCTGCATTGTTTTTGACAAACATGCTAACATATGTTATCATGTGTTATTGTTTCTTAGCAGTACTAATATTATATTCATACCTGTATTTACAGCTGCTGGAAGCAAGAAGGAGTGTCCTAGCTCTCCAAACTCTGCCAGACACTGCAAGATCGGCTGGAGAGCGACCCAAAGTATGTGGCGACACACCACAAGAGGCTTCACATCAAGTCCCCTTCAAAGCGACAGGCGCCAACTCAGTATGACCCAGAGGCAGCAACGAAGCATTTCCATAGGCCTTAGACTCTTTTTCATGCACCATGGACCAGCAGCATGGCCCAACACAGAGACTCTTATCAGTGAACCCCTCTGCACATTTCCTTGCTTTTTTTCCCCAGTAGTCACTGATTTTTCTTGGTTGATCCTTGTTAATGTGTGTGTCACGATTTCATTAAAGCCTTTTTTTCAAAATGTTTCTGTCAACTGTGTTCTTTGTGTTCTACTGTGTGGTAGTGTAGAAGGTGGATCGCCAAATAAATCAATGAATCATCAATTAAATAATATATATATATCATTTATATTTTATATATACATAAATATAACAATATAATAAATATTTTTAAATATAATAATTTCTTATATAGTATTTAATTTAATATGTATTTATTATTACTATTATTATTATTATTTGTGGTGCAAATATGATGACCAATAGCAGCAGAGTTGTCATCCAGTCACATGATCACTCACTCATGTGATTGGAGTTGCTATCCAATCACATGATGGTTTCCTTTTAAAATGCCTGTGGAATCATCCAATGGTTGTTTGTGAAGTCAGCAGGCCAGCCTGAGTAGATCAACGTCGGTAGCATTCATGTATTTAGAGCTATTAGAGCTATTAGAGCTATTAGAGCTATTAGAGCTATTAGAGCTATTCGCACCTTCGCGAAGGCGCGATTAACCACGCCCCCCGCCGACAAATGGTTCGTTTCCGACGATATTCGGAGCCGGCGAAGTTCCCCGTAAACTTGCCGTAAATCGCCGAAAATCAACGAACTTCGCGGGGATTTACGGGTCGAAAATGTGTTTTTTCATGCAGTGATTGGTAACAGGTGATTATGATTGGGTATGAAAAGGGCATCCTTGAAAGGCTCAGTTGTTCACAAGGATGCAGCAAGGATAATATTATGTGGACATGGGAACTTGGGGACCATTGCTGGTGAACACAGTTCATTTGCAAATTGGCATTGGTTTTCTTTGCTTTTTTTTCCCCGAGCATCCCAACTTTTTTGGAGTCTGGGTTGTTCACACATGAGCATCTTTATTTCCAAACTGAGCATAGCACTGTGATGGTCATAGACTTTTCATGTAAGCGACTAGAACTGTTTTTCTATTCATTAAATCCGTTGGTAAAGGCAGTGTCCCCTTTTGTGTACAACTTGCAGCGATGACAGAACACAGAGCCAGTAGACAGCAAGTATACAAAATTGGGGTGGTGGTCCCCTTGTTTAAAAAAGGGGACCAGAGAGTGTGTGCCAACTACAGGGGCATCACACTACTCATTCTCCCTGGTAAAGTCTACTCCAAGGTATTGGAAAGGAGGGTTCGGCCGATAGTCAAACCTCAGATTGAAGAGGAACAATGCAGATTCCGTCCTGGCCGTGGAAAAACGGACAAGCTCTTTACTCTTGCAAGGATCCTGGAGGGGGCCTGGGAGTATGCCCATCCGGTTTACATGTGTTTTGTGGACTTGGAGAAGGCATATGCCCGGGTCCCACGGGAGATATTGTGGGAGGTGCTGCGGGCGTAGGGGGTGAGGGGGTCACTTCTCAGGGCCATCCAATCTTTATATGCCCAAAGCAATACCTGTGTTCGGGTACTCGGCAGTAAGTCGGACTTGTTTCCGGTGGGGTTGGCCTCCGTCGGGGCTGTGCCTTGTCACCAATCTCAAGGGGATATCAAGGCGTAGTTGGGGGGAGGAGGGTCTACAGTTCGGTGTGCTGAGGGTCTCATCACTGCTTTTTGCAGATGATGTGTTCCTGTTGGCATCATCGGTCTGTGACCACCTCACTGGATTGGTTCGCAGTCGAGTGTGAAGTGGCTGGGATGAGGATCAGCACCTCTAAATCTGAAGCCATAGTTCCCAGGAGGAAACCGATGGATTGCCTACTCCGGGTAGGGAATGAGTCCTTGCCCCTAGTGAAATAGTTCAGGTACCTTGGGTCTTGTTCACGAGTGAGGGGGACAATGGAATGAGATTGGTCGGAGAATCGGAGTAGCGGGGGCAGTAGTGCATTCGCTCTATCGCACCGTTGTGACAATAAGAGAGCTGAGCCAGAAGGCAAAGCTCTTGATCTACTGGTCAATCTTCGTTCCAACTCTCATTTATGGTCATGAGGGTTGGATCACGACCGAAAGATCTAGATCGCGGGTACAAGCGGCCGAAATGGGTTTCCTCAGGAGGGTGGCTGACATCTCCCTTAGAGAAAGGGTGAGAAGCTCAGTCATCCGTGAGGGACTTGGAGTAGAGCTGCTACTCCTTTGCATTGAAAGGAGCCAGTTGAGGTGGTTCAGGCATCTGGTCCAGGCACGTCCAGCTGGGGGGAGACCACGGGGAAGACCCAGGACTAGGTGGAGAGACTATATCTCCACACTGGCCTAGGAACGCCTCGGGATCCCCCAGTCAGAGCTGGTTAATGTGGCCCGGGCAAGGGAAGTTTGGGGTCCCCTGCTGAAGCTGCTGCCCCCCTACCTGTAAGCGGTTAAGGATGAGATGAGATGAGATGAGATGAGATGAGATGAGATGAGATGAGATGAGATCACAGAGTGGTTAGGGGGTAACAGATGGATGACTTCGTAACCTTACTGCACACAGATGGTAGAATCAAGTCACGTGACTCAACTCAAGGAGAAAACTGGGAAAGATGGTGGCACATGCACAATGCGAGGCTCAGCATCTCACGAGACTTTGAGTCATAGTTGTTATTTTCCTACTGAATTCGAGTCTGTTCACTCAGTACAGCTTTGAGAACACTTCCTATAGCAGACGACAACTTTTGGATTTAAGATTTCGAAGCACAAGCAGTATATTTGACAAAATTCAGCTCCGATCACCAGAACAACAAGGCCGACCCAGCTATTCCGACCGGAAGCAACCATCAGCGACGTCGAGAAGGGAAGCACGGAGGTCTATGGACTAAGCTATGGCTAACCTCACACCGGCTATCACTACCCAGTATCTTCCTCGCCAATGTTCGGTCCTTGGTGAACAAAATGGATGAGCAACAACTTTGGATCACCCCACAGAGAGTGCTTATGGACTGCAATGTTTTTTCACTGAAATGTGGCTTAACAACAGCATCCCAGACAACGTGATAGAGTTGTAGGGACACCATGTCTTCAAAGCGGACAGAACGGCAGAGCACTCCGGTAAGACCAGGGGCGGAGGACTGTGTGTCTATGTGAATAAAACTTGGTGTACAGACTCTGTTATAACCGGGAGCCATTTTTCTGCTGATCTGGAAAATCTGATGATTAGTAGCAGGCCTTTTTTATCTGCCTAGAGAGTTTACATCCACTGTAATAACTGTAGTTTATATCCCCCTGGATGCTAATGCTAAACTACCAATGAAAGAACTGTATGCTGCTATCCACAAACAACAAACTGCACAACCTGATGGAGCCTTTACTGTTGCTGGAGACTTCAACCACTCCAACCTGAGGATTGTTCTCCCCAAATTTCACCAGATTCACCACATTTCAAAGGTTTACAAAGCCACCCCCTCTCCTATCTGGGACAGTCTGATCACCTCTCACTGTTCCCTCGGCAGCATCCCCTCCAACCCCCACCACCCTCCCATTGACATTGACACCACCTCTTATCACCTTGTGGCCCTGACTCAGGACCCAAGGGACTATAAACAAAGATGAACATTACAACTCAGCCCATGTCATACTGCACATATCACTTTATATTTTATATACACTCTATATTTCTTATACTGTTCACTTATACTTTTTACTGCACTGCCAGTTGCAAATCTAATCTAATCTAATCTAATCTAATCTAATCTAATCTAATCTAATCTAATCTAATCTAATCGATGATAAAGTTTGGGGACTTGAGACTCGCTTGACTAACACTGATAAAAGACGACTTTAATTTGTTATTCATGACTTGAGACTTGAATTCGACTTGAGACAGATGATTCAAAAAGACAAGACTATTTTTTTGATTAAATACTTGCATTTTTCTATATATTGAGAAGTTATGTTTTGTTTTTGAAACATGATTGGGTAATTTCTACTGCAATGTGCACAAACCTGGTAACCTGCAGACCAGCAGAGGCCAACACAGGAGGGAGCAATCATCATCACTTGAATGTGGATTCAACCTTTGACGGCAGAAGACAATAGCGGTTTGCAGCTCCAAAAGTATCAGGTGTCAGTCAGGTGTGGTGTGCCCAACTTAATCTGTCATGACAAACCTCATAAAGAAAGGTCAATACTAGCTGGTCAAACATTAGCTAAAGCTACTATTAAGTTTAAGATATGTTAGACTTGGCTTTGAACTGACTGCGCATTCTGTTGAGAAAATGCATTATTGCATTATGCATTATTGCATTATGCATTATAATGTCAGAGACCCATTCTCCATTGTTTGAGTGGAGTGTGATGAGCCAGCATGTTGCACTGTAGACAGTAGTTGTCACTGCAGTTTTCAATGTTGGAGATATATCCAAGTGTATAACAACAACAGTTCCTGTGGTTTAGGTTGATATATATCCATGATTTGGTCATAGTAATAGTCAATGGTGGTCATAGTAATAATCAATGGTGGAATAAGTATTCAGAACCTTTTTTTAATTAAAAGTAGCTATACCACTGTGAAAATACTCTAATACAAGTAAGATTTCTGCTTTCATACCATCTCATACCACTCATATGCTGACAATACCCAGCTCCTCCGTTCGTTCCCGCCAAATGACCCCACAGTCTCGGCTCGGATATCGGCATGCCTCGCCAATATCTCAGCATGGATGAAGGAACGACACCTTCAGCTTAACCTGTCAAAGACTGAGCTCCTTGTCATCCCAGCCAGTCCCTCTATACAACAACAGATCAGTATCTAGCTTGTCTGCTCACTCCCGCAAAATCTGCCAGAAATTTGGGTGTCTTGATTGATGACCAGCTAACTTTTAAAGAGCATGTGACCTCTATTGCTTGGTCATGCTGATTTTCCCTGTACAACATCAGGAAGATCAGACCCTACCTGTCTGAGCATGCAACACAACTCCTAGTACAAGCGCTGGTACTATCACACCTCGAATATTGTAATTCCTTACTGGCAGAGTTCCCAACATGCTTATTAAAACCTTTGCAGATGATACAGAATGCGGCGGCTCACCTGGTATTTAACCAGCCCAAATGAGTGCATGTC
The DNA here is from genome assembly GCF_039877785.1 of Chaetodon trifascialis. NCBI lineage: Eukaryota > Metazoa > Chordata > Actinopteri > Chaetodontiformes > Chaetodontidae > Chaetodon > Chaetodon trifascialis. The sequence goes on along the minus strand of NC_092069.1, from coordinate 2,505,599 downwards.
ACTCCAATGTTCATATCCCTCCACTGGCTCCCAGTAGCTGCCCGCTTCAAGTATAAGTCCTTGATGCTTGCATACAAAATTGCCTCCGACCTACCTGAACTCCCTCATTCAGGTTTATGCTCCCTCCTGCTCACTATGCTCTGCCCAGGAACGGCACCTGGTGCTGCCACCTCCAAAAGGCCCTAAGTCTCTAGCTACTCTTTTTTTCTGTGGTTCCCAGGTGGTGAAACAAGTTACCAAACTCCATTCGTTCTGCAGAGTACCTTGCAATGTTTAGAAGAAGACTAAAGACCAAGTTCTTTACTGAACACCTTGTTCTTTAATAAAAAAAAACAACAACACTTGGTCGACTCTATGCACTTTTTGCACTACTTCGTAGCACTGTCTTGTGGTACCTATGTCCAGTTGGACCAGAAAGTTACGTACCAGAAAGGGCACTTATTCTTGTTGTTCTCTCCCATCTAGAACCTTGCCTGTGTTGTATGAAAATCTCATATGTACATCACTTTGGATAAAAGCATCTGCCAAATGACAAATTGTAATTGTAATTGTCAAAGTCTTACTTAAACAAAAGAATCTAAGTATTATCAGCAAAATTTACTCAAAAGCATCAACATTGAAGTACTTTTTATGCAGTAAAATGGTTCATGTTAGTGTTTTACTATTATGTATGATGTTTTTGGATTTATATTACTGCTGCATTTTTGTGTTGCATTTTACTTCTGTAGATGTTCATCCACCACCCTGTCCTTTACACTCTTAGTCCCACCTGGAATAGGCCTTTTTCATTCAAGACATTTTGACATGTCAAAGTAGGAAAAGCTCAGGTGTTACTAATTTCTAGAGTCTCAGTAAGTCTTGACACTGTGACAGTGAAACAGGATGCACAATACACCTACAACAATGACAAACATAATTTCCACAATACAGTAACGCAAACTGTTGGTGAAATAGTATTTGACAGACACATCCGGAGCAAAAACTGAACCGAAGAGCCGAGGGCAACTTCAGCTGCAACCTAATGCAAGGAAAAGAAATGAGTCTGGTAACAGCCATGAACTTGTCACTTATGAGCAAAATGAAAAGATCTCTAACCAGATGCTAATGTGTTGTGTATATACAGACTAGAGGCAACCACAGTAGAACTCTCTGAAAAAAATGTACTGTGCACAGCCATGGCCAAAAGATTTGAGAATGACACAAAGTCTGCTGCCTCAGTTTTTATGATGGCAATTTACATATACTACAGATTGTTATGAAGAGTGATCAGATGAATTGTAATTGATTGCAAAGCCCCTCTTTGCCATGAAAATGAACCTAATCCCCCCCCCCCCCCCCCCCCCCCCAAAAAAAAACCATTTACACTGCATTTCAGCCCTGCCACAAAAGGAATAGCTGATATGATGTCAGTGATTCTCTTGTTAATACAGGTGAGAGTGCTGATGAGGACAAGGCTGGAGATCACTCTGTCATGCTCACTGAGTTAGAATAACAGACTGGAAGCTTTCAAAGGAGGGTGGTGCTTGAAATCATTGTTCTTCCTCCGTTAACCATGTTTACCTGCAACGAAACACAAGCAATCATCACTGCTTTGCACAAAAAAGGGCTTCACAGGCAAATATATAGCTGCTAGTAAGATTGCACCTAAATCAACCATTTAACAGATCATCAAGAACTTCAAGGAGTTCAGTTGTTGTGAAGAAGGCTTCAGGGTCCCAAAGAAAGTCCAGCAAGCACCAGGACCATCTCCTAAAGTCGATTCAGCTGCGGGATTGGGGCACCATCAGTGCAGAGCTTGCTCAGGAATGGCAGCAGGCAGGTGTGAGTGCATCTGCACACATAGTGAGGGCAAGACTTTTGGAGGATGGCCTGGTGTCAAAAAGGGCCGCAAAAGAGCCACTTCTCTCCAGGAAAACATCAGGAACAGACTGGTATTCTGCAAAAGATACAGGGATTGGACTGCTAAGGACTGGGGTAAAGTCATTTGAATCCCCTTTCCAATTATTTGGGGCATCCAGAAAAAAGCTTGTCCAGAGAAGGTGAGCACTACCAGCAGTCCTGTGTCATGCTAACAGTAAAGCATCCTGAGACCATTCATGCATGGTGTTGCTTCTCAGCCAAGGGAGTGGGCTCACTCACAATTTTGCCAAAGAACACAGTCATGAATAAAGAATGGTACCAAAACATCCTCCGAGAGGAACTTCTCCCAACCATCCAAGAACAGTTAGGGGATGAAATATGCCTTTTCCAACATGATGGAGTACCTTGGATTAAGGCAAAAGTGGTAACTAAGTGGCTCTGGGAACAAAACAAAACAAAACAAAATTTTGGGTCCATGGGCAGGAAACTCCCCAGACCTTAATCCCATTGAGAACTTGTGGTCAGCTCCCAAGTGGCGAGTGGACAAACAAAAACCCACAAATTCTGACAAACTCCAAGCATTGATTATGCAGGCTGGGCTGCCATGAGTGCTGATGTGGCCTAATAGTTTACTGACAGCATGCCAGGGCGAATTGCAGAGGTCAGAAGGATTGACACTGCAAATAATGACTCTTTGCTTAAACTTAATGTAATTGTCAATAAAAACTTTTGACACTTGTGAAATACTTGCAATTATACTTCAGTATATCAAAGTAACCTCAGACAAAAAGGTCTAAAAACACTGAACCGGCAAACTTTGTGAAAACCAATACTTTTGTCATTCACAAAACTTTTGGCCATGGCTGTATGTAGAAGCTGAAAGTCTGCGTCATTGTAAGACCAAGTTTTTTCCCACTGGAAGCTTCATGATATTGAAAACTCAGGATGATCACCAGTGATTGAGACCATTGGGGAAAAAAGGGCTTACCTTATCTTAAGATGATGCTTTTTGAATGTGAGTAAACTGGAGCCCAGATTTGTTGGAGCCAGCATCTAATGGACGTTAGTAGTATTGCACATTACTGCACTTAAGCAACTGGCTTCAGCCTCCAACCACGCTGCCACTTGATTTTACTGTAAACTGCTCAGTATAAATGAGACAGTACTTCCTCTATTGGCAGTGAGTACTGCCCTTTAAAACTGCTGTCATAATTAGCTCATGCAGAACAGTTGTACCCAACATATCTTGTAGCAGACTGGGTTGTAACATAATTCCTTCCTTGCTCATTTTCCATGAATAATTTCACGCAAAAAATTCTATCTACCTTCCCAAGTCAGTTACTTCTCACTTCTCAGTTTCTTCATTTACTTTAAAAGAGTCAAAAACGAGACATAAATCCACAATATAATACCCCATCACGAACCAGTAGCCTCTCGAGTCCAATTGACAGGGGGCTGGGTGGTCTGAAGTGCTCTGCTGAGTCCTGCTTGGGGAATAACAATTAGTAGCAATTACAGGAGGTTGGTTAGCAGGCCTCGCATCTGTCAGCAGGGCACAGAGAAGGCAGCAGTGCTCTCATTTGCATCTGAAAGCTTCAATAAGGACATATTGTATTGTGAATGAGTGTGATAATAAGCCGTGCAAAAGGCAAAGGGAATGCAGTTGGGGGGAGGTGGAATCTGTGCTGGTGATTTTTCTTCCTCCCCAGGGTTGTCGGCAGGATGATTTCATACAGAAGGCATTAGAAAATGGTGGGCAGCGACACAGTGATTGAGGAGGCATGTCAGAATCAACTGCAAGATCTGCAATTATTGATACCATTTTTACTCTGCAGAGTAGGATAATGCAACTGTACTCAGAGAAGTACTAGTGATTACTAGTGATTACTTGATTACTAAGTAGTAATTTTAAGGTTTTGCTTCACTCAGAAACGTGTTGAGGTGATGTTAATAAACTGAATGTGTCCTTTGGGTAAGGTATAAGGTTGCAGGGGTTGAGGATGTTCAGCCCCATTACCGGTGTGTTGATTTTCTCAGGTAAGAATATTAACTTGCAGGGCAACATTAAACAAACATAGCTGCAGCTTGTTGGCTATGTGGTGTGCATGTGCGACAGAGACACATAGATGATATGTCATAGGCAGATGTAAGATTGTATAGTAGGTCAAGTCGGTGATCAGTACATCCATCGGTTCAATCTACAGTCTAATCATCACTGGGCTGCCCTGAGTTTTACTTTTTAACACACATACCTTATTTCATTCACTAATAAATTCCACTTGTTTCTACTTTGCATTGGAGGAAGTCTTGATGGCAGGTCAACGACTATGAAAACAAGCTGTAAAGTAAGAGAGACTGAAACTTGTGAATGACCACAGTATTTCTTTTGAAAAGAGAGCAGCAGTGTGGTGCAGAGGTCATGACACTGTTCTCGTGTTGATGTAATTAGTGCTGTGGAAATTTCCATTATTTTGAATTTTTCAAGACAACAAGGTGTGATGAGGTTGGATTAACAACAAAGGAGCACCTCAGAAAATATATGACAAAATACACTTGACTTGTGGAAGTACCACAGAGTTAAATTTATGACTAATTACTTTGTTTTCAATGTTTGGAAGAGAAACATTCATTCAAATAATAAATGTTCCTGCATGTGAGAAAAGCAGCAAAAAGCCACAGCTCTAAAAGCACTCAACATTTGCTTTGTGCATGTGATTGCATTAACACTAATGGAATGCATCATCAGTTGTTAGAAGCAGGACTTAAAAACGATGCATGCATAAGAGAGTGGATAGAGAGGAAAAATGAGGAAAGAGAGAACAAGATGGGACAGAAGAGAGAAGATGTCAGAAAGGATAAAAGATAAGCAGATGAGTGGTTGTGGCCACAGAAATGTCTCAAAATGTCTTCTTAACTGCAGAGTGCTACACAATCAAAAAATGTGTTCAAATAGGCTAGAGTGCAGTCTGCCTAATGTGTGTGTGTGTGTGTGTGTGTGTGTGTGTGTGTGTGTGTGTGTGTGTGTGTGTGTGTGTGTGTGTGTGTGTGTGTGTGCGTGCGTGCGTGTGTGTGCGTGCGTGTGTGTATGCAAAATATGGAATATAAATGACACAGACACATGGCCTAGATTGAAGGCAGTGCTTTTATCTCAGGTAAAGTCAGAGACAGAGGAACAGAGAAGAGAACACCTTACACACACACTCTCACACTGGAATTCACACACACACACAATCTTGGTCTGTTCCCTAAATAATGTACAACCCGGCAAATGAATGAGCACAAATCTACCCAGTCCTCAAAACTGTCCAGTTTCTTTGCAAAGACATGATATAATTTCTTTTTCATCTGAAGCCAAATTTTTAAGCCATTTGTCCACAGACCTGGATTTTAATATGCAGTGCCATGTCAAACCATGAACGCGTGTGTCAGTGAGCTGTGAGATGAAGAGCTGTGTCTGTGCAAACCAGCACACCCCCAGCACATCATCAAGGTAATCAAATTTTTTATCTCGCTATGCTTTCCTGTGGAAAACATTGTTACTGCACGTGCTAAATAGCAGTTACACACTGTTAAGGGATAACTCAGCCACTCATATGTACCTGAAATGGAAGTCCTCCAAATTAAACAACAAAATGCATTGTTTGTGCACGCGATCCAGGGAAACACATATGGATAGAAGTGTTTTTAATCTGATGCCACTATCAGCAGGATGATATCATTTGTCAGTGCCTTTAAAAGCAGGTAAATCACATCTCATCTGCACATCTATGGTTACACTTGGCACAAACAGCATTGGGGAAATACTGTTGTTTACATTAGATGTATCATTATTCTTCCAAGTTTAGGGACCTTCAAGGTCATGGTTAAAATAATAATCCCTTGTTTAAGGTTAGGTAATGATTATTATATCATCACCCTATTTCCTCTGCCTTGTCACGTGAACGTAAATATACGTATGTTGTTCTTTGATGTTTTCAGAAAACAATGTTGCTTTTGGTGGGACAATTTCCTTTTTGCACAAAAACTGCAGATCAATTTTACTCCTTTATCTTGCCTGGAGTTTTTAACTGCTGATTTGCAATTCTGACAACAATTTATCACTGAAACTAAAAACAATGCTGCTAATGATCACAGCCAGTACATACAATTAACTGTCTGGATATTTCATCCATTCCTACATGCCCGTGACAGACAGACAGACAGACAGACAGACAGACAGACAGACAGACAGACAGACAGATAGACAGATAGATAGATAGATAGATAGATAGATAGATAGATAGATAGATAGATAGATAGATAGATAGATAGATAGATAGATAGATAGATGGGGAAAATGGGAAATTTTGTCGTTACAGCCAGCAGGTTACAGAAACGAGGCACAGTGGCATACAAGGTCAAAAAAATAAAAAATAAAGTTTACAAGATACAGAAGAGAAAAAAACAGCTATGCATATGAACATTTTTACAGATTATAAAAAATAGTAAATGCCAAACAATCCCACTGCCATAGAGAAGTACTGTTGCTAGTAGTCTTGTGAGAAAAACTACTGACATGACATGTATTGTATTGCACTTGAGAATACTACTGTACTTGAGAAAAATACTGTTTTGCTTGAGAAATACTGGGTTTATGTATATGCACAATATATACAGTTTCTAAAAATACAATTGCCAACATTCAATTATTCGGTGCAAATTTTACTGTGTGGGACAGTAAAATGCTAAACTGAGGCTAAAGTGTCAATTTGAGATAGCTCATAGGCAAATGCCTTTGGCAGGCAGTCATTAAATGTGCTCATCACATTCCTGCTCCTCAGAAGATGAATCATTTTGATTTTAGTTTCAATGACTCCATGGCCTGTTCTCTTTCACCACACATTAGTATATTGTTTGTTCTCGTCCAACACTGTAGGCTGCAGGGGATACTAAATGGTACTTTCAACTTGAAGGCTTATAGAGACATGCTCAGAATTTACATGTTTAGCATTGAAAGTGTGATACTATGTAATGTATATGTGGTTTAATGGACTACTGTTGAATTTTGTGCCAGGTTCAGACATAGACATTTCTGTCTGAATGTAAGGTAACTTAACTTTATGATTCCCCAAAATATACTTTTCATTTTCAGACATACAAAAAAAAAGAGAATTATTTATGTATTGGTCCTAAATTCTGACTTGTATTCCCTGTCATGTGTGAGGGGGTGGCTCACTGTAGCAGATTGTTGTGTAGTACTTTTGCCAGCTTCAGAATTTTGCATAAGAGAGGTATAAATAAACTCTCTCTTGAGCACAGATGGCATTGTGGGACCCCTGTGGGTAATGGGACACTTACAAACACACAAAAACCCAGGTCCATGCTGGTGGATTCTAAAAACAATCTTATCTTGAAGAAAAGCTTAATAACTCGAATTAAAGTCATTTTAATGAGTGTTGGAGTTATTTACTAAAATAACTTTTTAAACTACATGACCAAAAGTATACAGACATTCCAAGCACATGGGCATTAACATTCTGTTACAACAGCCTCTACTCTTCAGGTTTCAGCCTTTCCAGCAGATGTTGAATCTGAATATGTTGAAAAGTGAGGTCCATCTGGCTCATAGTTGGTGAAGTTCTTCCATGCCAAACTGGGAAAACATTTCTTTATGGACCTGGCTTTGTGCACAGGGGAATTGTCATGTTGTTCACTGGGTGCATACTTTGAAAAAATCTCTGCAGGCTTCCTTATGCTTCCATGTGTTTGGGCCCATACAGCATACTCAGCAGAGTCCTTCTCCTGCTGATCCAACTAAGAGTATGTACGTCCGTGACTTCCACTGGCTGATCTAGCTAACTTCCTGTTGGCTCCCCACATTCATAAATGGGATACAATATTTGGATCATACCTCCCATATGTTACTGGACTGTGTGGATTGAATTCTGATAATAAAGAGTCATTTTGTGGGGTTTGTAATTCTCATTAAGAGTTTTACAGTTGCTTGCTTTTACAATAATTGTGTATAGGGAAGCTGATTTTTGTGTGCATCATGTGATGAATGTGGAAGATTCAACACAGAGTCCATAAATCCTAAAATTTGTCTTCCAAATGCCATTGAAACGTAAAGGGTCACTTCAACAAATTCACAAAAAATGTTTTTCCTACATTGCTGTCATAATATTTGACCATGCCGAATTTTGTTTTATAAACAGTTTTGCAGATGTTCTGCAACAGCCACCAGAAATCCTGTTTGATCACTCTGTCTACATTGGATGCATTTCAGTCGGTATGTTTCAGTCATCATCTTATGTGTGTTTGATGGAACTGATACACTTGAGTTTGAATCCGCACACGTCACTACCAGCCCTCTAGTGGCTAGTGTTGCATGTGAACTTAGTAAGTAGGTAGGTAAGTAAGTAGCTTGTAAATGTAACTGCCATCCAAAGTGTATTTTTACTGTTAAAGTTTGTTTTCTTTCAAATTGTACACATACTATAACTACATTCATCATTTTGATTGCTATGTTGATGACTTGCTGGTTTCACAAATGTAACTTGATCGTATGTTCATCAGTTCACCTTTATATAATGTGGTGACCATTCCAGGCTCTAGAGTTCTAGGCTTTAACCTTTTCTCTTAGCTTTTTTGTTTTGCTCTTTTAATGTTGCTTTTTTTATTTAGATTTTGGTGTTTTTTGCACTGCCTGCACTCTATGAACCTCTGTAAAGCTTTTAACTAAAGTTTGAATAAATACTATACAAATGTGTGTGTAAGCTCATACCTCAGAGTGTGTGACAGGCACAGAACTGATGCCAGCATTGATGGCAGTCCAGGAGCGAGCGGTGAGCACACAGGCAAACAGCGGGTACAGAGCTCCAGCTCCCAGTCTGCGGCTATAACGCTCCACCCCAGGCATGTCACCTTTAATCAGAGCCTGCCACAGCTGACAATAGTCCAACCTGAAGTCTGGCTTCAGGACCTGGAGGGGAGAGGAGGGGAGGAGAAAAAGAGTGATTAAGTGTCTTTTGTTAGGATTTTATCTACTTTACTGTGCGAATTTCCTTCATGTCACACCCTCGTGGTGTAGATCGTCACCACATATTTCAAAGATTAGAGGCACAGATGTAAAGCACAATATAAGGTGCACTAGTGTTAGGCACTAGGTTACAGTACATACTATTACCTACTAACTTCTTAACTTCTTACTAACCTTGTAATAATTTATCATAAATTTTACCTGTAATATAAATACATTTACAGTTATATGAATATATGTTCATTTGCAAGCAAAACATGAAACCAGCAGTAGAGAGAAAATCACAGTGTTTGTAGGATCAAGTGTGTTAACAATCAATGAGCATCTGTGTGTGCATTTGTGTGTCTGTGAGTGAGTAAAACATTAGAGTGCACATATGCACCCATGATTTAGGCTATGATGCACTAATCCAAACCCAGCACCCTGCACTCTGGATCAAATGAGTTGTTTATCAAAAAGCTTTTATCCTGCTGTAGCTCTACTGAAATTGTGTGTCTGCCTGTGAAAGTGTGTGTGGCAACCATGTTTTTTATGTGCATCTTGATGGTGTGTTTGTTACTCTACCTATTTGCTCAAGGCCTCAGCCAGCAGCAAGAAAAATGAACTGCAATATTCAAACAAATGGTATTTTCTTTATGTGTGGGCAACCTGGAGATTTCCCACCTGATAAAGGCCATGATCAAGCAGGACAATCTCTGTCTTCTTGCTCTGGGGACACTTTCGGACCAACACATTTCCCGGGTGCGGGTCACAGTGAACAAATCCGTGGACAAAGATCATTTCACTGTACATCTTACCTAAGTTCTCAGAGATCTGTTGAGAACACAATGGAGAAGTGTGCAGTTAAATCCAAATACATTTCACAAATGTGATGAAAAAAGATGAAAGAAAATACAAAAATTAACAATAAAATGTAGACGACCGCAGAGCTTGTTAATATCAATAAACCACTGCATATCATGAATGGTTGTTCTAATTGCAATGGTCTCAGCTTTAATAACACAATACTGGTTTATTAATGTTTTATCCACATAGTGCTGAGTATGGCCACCTCAAACAAATTTTTGTGTGGGAAAAGAATGTTACCTGTCAGCCAACCATCTCAGAGAACAAACACACTTAATTCTTTAAAAATATCAATACACGCTGACACACTTTTTGTGTACTGAAGTGTAATCGTCGTAGATGCGCATTCAAATCACTCAAATCCCCTACTGTCTACAGGTTGAGAACCTATTAACCATTAAGGCTGTCACTTATCATTTAAAATGTGTACTACTGTTCGACTGTGGGAAAAGTGAAATATTTGATCTATAATGATCTGTTTGCATTCAATGCCCTATTGTGGTATCAGTAAAAGAGACTGTTCTCTTTGGTAGCGCAAATGGCAAAAAATAGCGAGCCAAGCTGAACAGATAATAATGACAATAAAATGAGAAGAACGGTGTGGAAATATTTTGGATTCAACACCATAGATGGAAATATCATGGATAAAAGTAAGGCTTTTTCTGGTTTTATAAAATTCAACTCTTTTAGAAATTAGGTGCCAGTGGTTGCATGCATTGGGCCTCCTGGAACGTGATTGTCTGCTGCAAGGTATGTTTGTAATAAGCATTTCATTGACTGTGACATGACTGCATGGCACTAATGTTATATGGTAAGAAACAGCTTTAGCAAGATTAGCCTACTTTGCTAAATCTAGTATTAATTTGTTGCCTTGATAGCTAACCCAGGATGCTGTTGTGTCACATTACTACAGTGTCTAAATCCATATGTGCACCCAATGCCCATTGCCTAACATTTTCTAGCTGCCCAATGAGATCAGCTGGTAACATGAATATTGTGAGAATTAGGCTATGGTGAAATCCCTAGAGTGGGTAATATGGCAAAAGTTTTTGAAACATTAGCTTATACCTTTATTCAGATCTGTTGTGTTTTATGTGAATTCTCGGTTGGAATGTCGCTTTGATTAATAGTCAGCACAAAACATATACTGCTGGACAGGCTAACATGAAACCTAACAGGAAAAGAATTGTGAGTCATAATATTAGACACAATCAGGGTCTGAAAGAGAGTTTTTGTGGTCTATGCTCCTATATGAGGACAGACAATATAGGCAGCCTTCAGAATATGATGTGCTATTCCACCCATAAGTTCGCACCAAGTATGCACCTGCCATAGCCTTTCCATATCCCTTCACTCTCAGAATTTCTTTCTCATACCTTTTAACATTCTTTATAAGATTTATCAGACCACTGTGTTTTAAATGTGTTTACAAATTCACAATACAGTCAAGACTGTATACTTCCTTTACGCCTGATGTGATTTTTGCAGATGTGACTTTCAGACCATAGCCAATTGTTTCAAATAAGCAACACCAATATATTTGTGGCATATGTAATCAAACCATTTTGCGGAATTGATTGGTTGCAATTAGCCTACTTTAACAGAACTTCAGCTGATACTCCCACATTTTACTTTGTGCTGCTAGCTTTGCTGCACATTGGAAAAAAGTCTACTGTAGAAGCTTCTCTATGTGCACAGCTATTTCAGGCCGAATAACACAATCCTTTTAGGATTGTGTTATTCGGCAAAAGCACTTTTGGGGCCATTCCTGAGGATCTGGCGACCCCTGAGGTCCCAAGGGCAAGCTCCACACTACTCAAAAGGACAAGGTGTGAGGTGTCAACTGATAAGCACCATAAATTGTGCAAAGTACAAGATTTAGTTCATAATACTACTGCTGTTTCTGCTATGGTTCACAGTTTCAGACGGTGGTATACAGCAGTGGATGTCAACTGGTCTGGTTTCAGGACACACCATCATCCCTTAATGACAAGCTGTGACCAAAGCAGCTACACAAATAAACCGCACTCCACTGCATAAAAAATACCCTTCAAAGTAAAGAACACAAAATTTTTTCTTAACAGTTTTTTTTTTCCCCCACTAAAAACAGGTCGCTCACAACCCACCAGTTGAGAATCACTGCTAACAGGATGATCTCAATGTCTAAACCCTGAATGTTCACCGGTGTAGTCTGTGGCACCATCCTGTGGAAGTGTATGATCATTTCCTTTGTCCTGCTGGCGTTGATGTGCAAGTGGTTCAGTTCACACCATTTGACAAAGTTGGTGATGACTTCCCTATATTCCAGTTTGTTTCCCTGTAATACATGTCCGACAATGTCTGTATCATCAAAGAATGTATTAATGTGACAGCTGTCTGTGTTTTGTCTGAAGTCTGATGTGTAGAGGGTGAAGAAGACAGAAGAGAGCATTGTACCCTGTGGAGCCCCCACGCTGCAAACTACCACATCAGATACATAGTTGTGAAGCCTTGGTGAGGTCATTGATGGTCCATGCAGCCAGGTGGCAGTCTACTGCAGCTCCTTCCAACTTCACTCTGAGAAGTGATGTTTGGATTGTGTGAAAAGTACTGGAGTCAAAAAAAGACTTTAGAATTTAGACTTTAGACTGCTTCTTTATTGATATCCAATTTGGGAAATTATTTTGTTGTAATAACAATTAAACATACAGACAAACACAGAATGTATTGTTTAAAAAAGTAACAAAAAATATAAACAGGAATAACAGTAGTTTGTTAAAAATACAAATATAACTAAGTACAACTAAATATATAGTTATATGATATGTATTATAATGTATAATATATATTATATAATATTATAACAACATTAAAAAACAATATAATATAATAATATACCTAAGTATATAAACAAGTATTTACAGCAAACAATTTGTGCAGTTTCAGATGATAAACAAATGTAAACAGTAGACCGTATGTGCAGTATTGCAGTAGTGGAGATAATATGTAAAAGCAATATGTAAAACACAAGAGGTTGTGAGGTTGGTGGGTTAACTGTTTAAGTTGCTATTGTACAGTGTGATGCCTCGTGGCAGGAATGATTTCCTGAAGCAGTCCTTGTGACAGCGGAGCTGGAACAGTCTATTGGAGAAGGAGCTCCGCTGTCTGTCCACGAGGTGGTGAAGAAGATGTTTATGGTTATCCACCACCACCTTCTCAAAAGTGTCTAGTTTGAAGCCAATAACAGAGCCGGCCTTCCTGATCAGTTTGTTCAGTCTGTTGGTGTCGCCGGCTCTGATGCTGCTCCCCCAGCACACTGCAGTGCTGACGTGCTGACGTGCTGAGGTAAGCGTATCGTCTCACTTCCTGTTTCTGGTTGCTGCCTTACGAGTAGTGTGCGTTTGTCGCTCTTGTTCCTCTGAGTGTAATTTGCTCTGTGTTTTGTTACAGCGGCCTTTTATCCGCACTCTAGAGTAACATTAGTTCTGCTCAAGCACCCATAAGTCTGTTTATTTAGCGACCGTCAATTTTATTTGTCTACGCGCTTGTCTGCTCTGCTAGCTATACCAACTTAGCCTAGCAGCTAGCGATGGCTTCTCTCTGTCCCTCTCCAGCTCTCTCCTGCTTGGTGTGTCACATGTTTAGCTACTCCTCTGCCTCCTTTAGTGATACTGGTACGTGTAATAAATGTAGTTTATTTGGTGAGTTGGAGGCGAGGCTTAGTGAATTGGAAGCTCGGCTCCGCACCATGGAAACAAAACCATTAGCTATAGTTAGCCAGGCCCCCGTAGTCGGTGTGGACCGACCAAGTGCAGCTCTGGCTAGCCGTCCCTTGACAGCTCCCGAGCAGCCGGGAAACCAGGGAGGCTGGGTGACTATTCGAAGGAAGCATAGTCCCAAGCTGAAGCCCACGGGTCACTACCAACCGCTTCATGTTTCTAACAGGTTCTCCCCACTCGGCGACACACCCGCTGAGAAACCAACTCTGATAATTGGCAGCTCCATTTTGAGAAATGTGAAGTTAGCGACACCAGCGACCATAGTCAAATGCCTGCCGGGGGCCAGAGCGGGCGACGTCGAATCAAATTTGAAACTGCTGGCTAAGGATAAGCGTAAATACCGTAAGATTGTTATTCACGTCGGCGGTAATGACACCCGGTTACGCCAATCGGAGGTCACTAAAATTAATGTGGAATCGGTGTGTACATATGCTAAAACGATGTCGGACTCCGTAGTTTTCTCCGGACCCCTGCCAAATCTGACCAGTGATGACATGTTTAGCCGCATGTCATCGTTCAATCGCTGGCTGTCGAGGTGGTGTCCAGCAAACGGTGTGGGCTTCATTGATAATTGGCAGACTTTCTGGGGAAGACCTGGTCTGATTAGGAGAGATGGCATCCATCCCACTTTGGAGGGAGCAGCTCTCATCTCTAGAAATCTGACCGATTTTATTTATGAACCTAACCCCTGACAACTCAGAGTTGAGACCAGGAGGCAGAGCTGCAGTCCTACACGCTTCTCTGCGCCTCCATTAGAGCAGTTACCCACCCAACACTCCATAGAGACTGTGTCTGCCCCCCGACCACGTAAACTAAGTAAACCAAAAGTACAGAGAAGAGGAGTTAAACATAAGAATCTAATTAAAATTAGAACAACCTCTGCAATAGTACAACAAGATAGGAGAATTAAATGTGGACTCCTTAACATCAGATCTTTGTCCTCTAAAGCTGTTCTAGTAAATGAGTTAATATCAGACCATAATGTTGATTTATTTTGTCTGACTGAAACCTGGCTGTGTCCTGAAGAGTATGTGAGCCTAAATGAAGCTACTCCTCCGAGCCATATTAATACTCACATTCCTCGAGGCAGCGGCAGAGGAGGTGGAGTTGCAGCCATTTTTGACTCAAGCCTTTTGATCAACCCTAAACCTAAACTCGACTACAACTCATTTGAAAGCCTTGTTCTCACTCTTTCTCATGAGAAATGGAAAACAGTGCAGCCACTTTTATTTGTTGTAGTATACCGCTCTCCTGGTCCTTACTCCGAATTTATAGCTGAGTTCTCGGAGTTTCTATCAAGCTTAGTTCTTGAAGCAGATAAAGTAATTATTGTAGGTGACTTTAATGTACATGTCGACGTTGATAATGACAGCCTTAGCACTGCGTTTATCTCAGTATTAGACTCAGTTGGCTTCCGCCAGAATGTACATGAACCGACTCACTGTTTTAACCACACCCTCGACCTTGTTCTGACATATGGCATTGAAATCGAAGACTTAATAGTCTCCTCACAGAATCCTCTTTTATCAGACCATCATTTAATAACTTTCGAATTCATATTACCAGACTACCAGCCAGTAGGCAAAAATTCTTATACCAGACTCCTGTCTGATAGTGCTGTAGCTAAATTTAAGGATATGATCCCATCAGTATTTAATTCAATGCCATGTCTCAATACAACAGAGGAGTCTTATGCTAACGTTAGTCCCTCCCAGATTGACTTCCTGGTTGATAGTGCTACAGGATCGTTGCGTATGACACTTGACTCTGTTGCTCCCCTAAAAAAGAAGAAAATTAAACAGAGGAGGTTAGCTCCATGGTATACTCCTCAAACCCGCAAATTAAAGCAAACTTCACGGAAAATAGAAAGGAAATGGCGTTCTACCAAATTGGAAGAATTTCGGTCCGCCTGGCAAGACAGTCTTAAAATATACAGGAAAGCCCTCCGCAGTGCCAGGGCAGCCTATTACTCTGCACTAATAGAGGAAAATAAGAACAATCCCAGGTTTCTCTTCAGCACTGTAGCCAGGCTGACAGAGAGCCATAATTCTTGTGAACCATGTATTCCTTTAGCTCTGAACAGTAATGACTTCATGAGCTTCTTTAATGATAAAATTCTAACTATTAGAGACAGAATTCATCGACTCCTGCCGTTAACAGGTACTGTTTTGTCTTCAAACGCAGAAATCGTAGAAACTGTTACTCAGTCTGTCGCAGTTTTAGACTGTTTTACTCCTGTTGACCTTCACCAACTAATTTCAATAATTTCATCATCAAAATCATCTACCTGTATTTTAGATCCTATCCCGACTAAGCTGTTTAAAGAAGTATTACCTCTAATTGACTCTTCAGTTTTAGACATGATCAATCTCTCTTTATCAACAGGCTACGTACCACAGTCCTTTAAAGTAGCTGTGATAAAACCGCTACTGAAAAAGCCTACTCTTGATCCAGGGGTTTTAGCCAACTATAGACCGATATCCAACCTTCCCTTTCTCTCAAAAACTCTTGAGAAAGCAGTTGCCAATCAGCTGTGCGACTTTCTAAACAATAATAGTTTATTCGAGGATTTCCAGTCAGGATTTAGAGTGCATCATAGCACAGAGACAGCACTGGTTAAAGTTAAAAATGACCTTCTAATTGCATCTGATAAAGGATTTGTCTCTGTACTAGTCTTACTGGATCTTAGTGCTGCATTTGACACCATTGACCATGGCATCCTATTGCAGACACTGGAACATTTCATTGGCATTAAGGGAACTGCGCTAAGCTGGTTTAAATCCTACTTGTCAGATCGCTCTCAGTTTGTACGCGTTAATGACGACTCCTCTGTGCTCACTAAAGTCAGCTATGGAGTTCCGCAGGGTTCTGTGCTTGGACCAATTCTATTCACCTTATATATGCTTCCTTTAGGTAAGATTATCAGGAAGCACTCAATAAATTTTCATTGCTATGCAGATGATACCCAGCTATATTTATCAATGAAACCGGAAGAAACCAGTCAGTTAACTAGACTACAAGCATGTCTTCATGACATAAAGACCTGGATGACCTGCAATTTTCTGATGTTAAACTCGGACAAAACTGAAGTTATAGTAGTAGGCCCTAAACATCTTAGAAGGTCACTTTCTGATGACATAGCAGTTATGGATGGCATTGCGCTGGCCTCCAGCACCACTGTAAAGAATCTGGGAGTTATCTTTGACCAAGACATGTCCTTTCACTCCCATGTAAAACAAATTTCAAGGACTGCCTTTTTTCACCTACGTAATATCGCAAAAATCAGGCATATTTTGTCTCAAAATGATGCAGAAAAACTAGTCCATGCATTCGTAACTTCCAGGTTGGATTATTGCAATTCTTTACTATCAGGCTGCCCAAATTCGCTGCTGAATATTCTCCAGTTGCTCCAGAACGCTGCAGCACGTGTTCTGACAAAAACCAGGAAGCGAGATCATATTTCTCCAATACTCGCCACTTTGCACTGGCTCCCTGTAAAGTTTAGAATAGAGTTTAAAATTCTCCTCCTTACTTACAAAGCCATAAGTGGCCAGGCACCTTCTTATCTTAAAGAGCTCATAGTACCTTATTGCCCTACTCGAACACTGCGTTCCAAGAATGCAGGTCTACTTATGATTCCTAAAGTCTCAAAAAGCAGAACAGGAGTCAGAGCATTTAGCTATCAAGCTCCTCTCCTGTGGAACCATCTTCCAGTCTTTGTCCGGGAGGCAGACACTGTCTCTACATTTAAGAGTAGGCTTAAAACTTTCCTTTTTGATAAAGCTTATAGTTAGGGCTGGCTCAGCCTGGTCCTGGACCAGCCCCTAGTTATGCTGCTATAGGATTAGACTGTTGGGGGACATCCAAAGATACACCGAGCTCCTCCGTCCTTCTGTCCCTCTCCATCCGCACGCTCTCATGTCCTACCACGGCGTGTTACTAACTTAGCTCCTTCCCCGGAGTCTCTGTGCTTTGTCGTCTTGCAGGTTCCCATGGACAGTGGCTGAATCTGGATTGTGGATTTCAGCTGTGTCTCCTGCCTTGGCCCTGCCTGACATCCACTGCAACTGCTACTGCTATTATTACATCCACTGTCACTGTTACTGTGACTGCATGTCTGTCTCTCTGTCTCTGTCTCTCTCTCTCTCTCTCTCTCTCTGACTGCTTTTCTTTCTTTCTGTCTGTCTGTCTGTCTGTCTGTCTGTCTGTCTGTCTGTCTGTCTCACTCTCTCTCTCTTGCTCTTCCTCTCTCACCCAACCGGTCGAGGCAGATGGCCGCCCACCCAGAGTCTGGTTCTGCTCGAGGTTTCTGCCTGTTAAAAGGAAGTTTTTCCTCGCCACTGTCGCCAAGTGCTTGCTCATGGGGGAATTGTTGGTTTCTTTGTAGATAAAAGAGCTTGGTCTGTACCAGCTCTATATGGAAAGTGTCCTGAGACAACTTCTGTTGTGATTTGGCGCTATACAAATAAAATTGAATTGAAAATTAAATTGAATTGCAGCAAAGAGTGCACTGGCAACAACAGACTGGTAAAAGATCTCCAACATCTTGCTGCACACATTGAGCTCTTCAGGAAATAGAGTCTGCTCATCCCCTTCTTGCAAACAGTGTTGATGTTAGTTTACCAGTTCAGTCTGTTGTCAAGGTGCACTCTGAGGTATTTGTAATTCTCCCCCACCACTGCGACATTCTCCCCCAGAATACACAGTGGTTGTGTGGTCATCCTGTTCCTTCTGAAATCAATAACCATCTCCTTGGTCTTGACCACATTAAGCAGCAGGTGATTTCGACCAGACCATTCCACAAAATCATCCACCATTATTCTGTATTCCTCCCCTCGTCCTTCCTTTATACACCCCCCCCCCCCCCCACTGCTGAGTCGTCCAACAATGTCTGTAGGTGGCACAATGAAGAGTTGTACTGAAAGTCTGAGGTGTACAAGGTGAAGCGAAAAGGAGGTAGAATAGTCCCCTGTGGTGCTCCTGTACTACTTTCCACGGTCTCAGACAGAATGTTGCCAAGTCGGACAAACTGCCACCTGTCTATCAGGTAGTAAGTAATCCAGGAGATTGTGGGGGTGTCAACTCCCATCACTCGCAGCTTCTCACCCAGGAACAGTGGCTGAATGGTATTAAATGCACTGGAGAAATAAAAGAAAGTGACCCTCCCAGTGCTGGCGTACAATCCAGGTGGGAGTGAGCATGCTGCAGCAGGTGCATGATGGCATCATCCACACCTAGATGGTAGGCAAACTGTAGCTTTTAGTTTTTAGGTGTCCCTGCAGCTTTTAGCTGCAGCTTTTAGCTGCAGGGACACCTGGGTTTGTTATTTGGGAAACAACATACCTTCCTGTTAGGCACAGTGTTGTCCTTACAGAAGTTTATGTCGTCTGTGAAGCAGGTTCTTAAACTGTCAGTGTTCTCCCCAAGTGGACTGAACAACACTCAGTGCATGAAAAGTAGCATTTCCGTCAATCATCATCACTGTATATTGCCATGAAAGTTCTCTCTCAGTCCAGGTGACTGTGAGGTGTTAATTGCAAATGTAAATGCTGCAAGCTATGCAAATGTAAATTGGGATTGTGTGTGTGTGTGCGTGTGTGTATGCATGTGCGTGCATGTGTGTGTGTGTGTGTGTGTGTGTGTGTGTGTTCTGTGCCTACAGAATACAGACAAAGATTTTTTTTTTTCATGAGGATTTAAAAGTGTGTTTAAATAATTTTATAGGTTACATACAGGATAAGTATCCTGACTCTCAAAAACCTTTCATTTTCCACTTAAATTGCTAAATCAAATTGTGAAAATTAAAGCATCTACAATTCAATACAAGTCATAATTTTTCGCATTTTGCCACCACAACACCAGATGAAAAATGGTTGCGTGATTAGCTTGCAAAATTCCAGCAGGGTAAGTCCACTGATGATTCTTTAAGTAGGAATAAAAAGGGAATACACCAAAGTAACTTTTCTTTTTAAAAATTTCGATGATGTCAGTTTAAAGAAGTTTACATGTTTTATAAAATATGCAGGTACAAAAATAGAAAATCAAAATACCTAGCAAAATCACAGCATGTTTTTCTTTCTATGTAACAAAAATTGTCTTGCGAGAAATTCCGAGAGCCGGACCTCGCATATTATTGGACACCTCCTCTGATGCAATGACGTCGGCAGAAAACAACCTTGGCGCGTCTGTGAACGCGAATGGAGTTTGGATCAGAAAAGCTACGTTTCGGGTCCTGCTTAACTTTAACTCTGTTCATACAATGGCCGGACGTCGTCTTCAGTTCACCCCAGAAGGCACTCCTCTGCGACGAGTGGACAGCCTGGCTGCGGAGCGACCATATCCAGAAAGTCCAAACAATTTAGAGAAGAAACTGCTGAGCGCCTTCAGTGGATTGTCTTGGCTGGTGACGCAGCTGATTGCGCAATTGGCAAGGAGAATGGCCGAGATAAAAGCCAGACAGCTCGCTCTGGAGGAGCAGCCCCGACCGAACGGCAGGTGTGGAGACGAAGAGACGGGTGCATAAGTTGCAGTAAGTAACGCATTTAATACTACATTGTAATAATCATAATAATAATACATTTTATTTGAAAGCGCCTTTCAGGACACCCAAGGTCGCTGTACAGAAAATATACAGACAGTGATATAAAATACAAGATAAAAACAAGATACAATCAATAGGGACGGGGGACCGTGTGAAGCAGTTTATAGAGAGTGGGCAAGTCTGAATAAATGAGTTTTGAGTTTGGATTTGAAGATGGGCAGGGTGGCAGAGTTACGGAGGTCAGGTGGCAGTGAGTTCCAGAGTTGGGGAGCAGAGCGGCTGAAAGCTCTGCTCCCCATAGAGCTAAGACGGGCAGCGGGTACAGTGAGATGGAGGGAGGAGGAAGATCTGAGGGCACGGGATGGAGTGACAACGTGCAGGAGGTCGGAGAGGTAAGGAGGTGCGAGGTTATGGATAGCCTTGTAGGTGTACAGAAGGATTTTGTAAGTGATGAGACGGAGACAATTGATGGAGCGAAGGTGAAAGTAAGCAGACCGGGTGGTGTTATTAATGTGGGATTGAAAGGAGAGTGTACTATCGAGGATGACACCCAGACTCTTAACCTGGGGGGAGGGGAAGACTAAGGAGCTGTCGATGGAGAGAGAGAAGGTGTCAACTTTAGATAGGGTGGATTTGGTGCCAATGAGTAGGAATTCAGTTTTATTGCTATAGGATTTTATTGTGCAGTTTTTAGGCCGCCAAACCTTTATTATTCTTATTGCACTACGTTCCGGACGTTTGGTAACCGTTCACGTTACATTTAACATTAAAATGTATTTTGTATTTTAAAGGAAAAGGTGCGGCGTCTGCACAATAATGACGGAAAGGACAGGCGATATGAAGCTGAGCAGGGGTAAGTTAAAAAAATACACAGAAATACGCAGAAAATATTCTGCAGAATGTAAGTAAATGTAAACGTTGCATGACCTGTTTGTACTTTTTGTGTTTTACAGACTGAACTCGTCCCACAACGAAGCGGTGACGTCATACTTGATGGCCACTTTAACTGGGAGTCCAGACATGGATGGTGTGGACAGAGGAGTCCTTTTATGTAAGTTTTTTTTTTTTTTTAACCCCTTTCTGTTGTTTCTTGTTGTTGTTTTTACTGAAGCCTGTCTTAATTATTTCAAACGAATATATATTTTCTTCCGGCTGCCTGTAAGACATATTATGAGACGGTGCGGAGAAGCTTCAGGTATGCCCAGCCAGCTCTTTCAGGCAGCAGCTGTGAAGATTTCAGCTCGCAGCAAAGAAGGAAGCAGGTAAGAGTTACATGAATGCCGCTTTATTTTCACAACAATGTAAAAATGGGCTGAATTTTATTCATTAGCTGCATTGTTTTTGACAAACATGGTCACATACACACATGGACAAAATTGTTGGTACCCTTCGGTTAATGAAAGAAAAGCTCACAATGGTCACAGAATCTGACAAAAGTAATAATAAATAAAAAATCTATGAAATTTAACCAATGAAAGTCAGACATTGCTTTTTAACCATGCTTCAACAGAATTATTTTAAAAAAATAAACTCATGAAACAGGCCTGGACAAAAATGATGGTACCCCTAGAAAAGACTGAAAATAATGTGACCAAAGGGACATGTTAATCCAAGGTGTGTCCACTAATTAGCATCACAGGTGTCTACAATCTTGTAATCAGTCAGTGGGCCTATATATAGGGCTACAGGTAGTCACTGTGCTGTTTGGTGACATGGTGTGTATCACACTCAACATGGACCAGAGGAAGCAAAGGAAAGAATTGTCTCAGGAGATTAGAAAGAAAATTATAGACAAGCATGTTAAAGGTAAAGGCTATAAGACCATCTCCAAGCAACTTGATGTTCCTGTGACTACAGTTGCACATATTATCCAGAAATTTAAGATCCATGGGACTGTAGCCAACCTCCATGGACGTGGCCGCAGGGAGATGACCAAGGAGGACACCATTGTTGAAAACAAATCATAAAAAAGCCAGACTGGAATTTGCCAAACTACATGTTGACAAGCCACAAAGCTTCTGGGAGAATGTCCTATAGACAGATGAGACAAAAATGGAACTTTTTGCCAAGGCACATCAGCTCTATGTTCACAGACGGAAAAATGAAGCATATCAAGAAAAGAACACTGTCCCTACTGTGAAACTTGGAGGAGGCTTTGTTATGTTCTGGGGCTGCTTTGCTGCATCTGGCACAGGGTGTCTTGAATCTGTGCGGGGTACAATGAAATCTCAAGACTATCAAGGGATTCTAGCGAGAGTGCTGGCCAGTGTCAGAAAGCTTGGTCTCAGTCACAGGTAATGGGTCTTGCAACAGGACAATGACCCAAAACACACAGCTAAAAACACCCAAGAATGGCTAAGAGGAAAACATTGGGCTATTCTAAAGTGGCCTTCTATGAGCCCTGACCTAAATCCTATTGAGCATCTTTGAAAGGAGCTGAAACATGCCGTCTGGAAAAGGCACCCTTCAAACCTGAGACAACTGGAGCAGTTTGCTCATGAGGAGTGGGCCAAAATACCTGCTGAGAGGTGCAGAAGTCTTATTGACAGTTACAGGAATCGTTTGATTGCAGTGATTGCCTCAAAAGGTTGTGCAACAAGATATTAAGTTAAGGGTACCATCATTTTTGCCCAGGCCTCTTTCACGAGTTTATTTTTTAAAATAATTCTTTTGAAGCATGGTTGAAAAGCATTGTCTGACTTTCATTGGTTAAATTTCATAGAATTTTTATTTATTATTACTTTTGTCAGATTCAAGTTATTTCTGTGACCATTGTGAGTTTTTCTTTCATTAACCGAAGGGTACCAACAATTTTGTCCACGTGTGTATGTTATCATGTGTTACTGTTTCTTGGCAGTCCTAATATTATATTAATAACTGTATTTACAGCTGCTGGAAGCAAGAAGGAGCGTCCTACCTCTCCCAACTCTGCCAGACACTGCAAGAGCAGCTGGAGAGCGACCCAAAGTATGTGGCAACACACCACATGAGGCTTTGCATCGAGTCCCCTTCAAAGCGACAGGTGCCAACTCAGTATGACCCAGAGGCAGCAAAGAAGCGTTTCCAGAGGCCTTAGAACCTTTTTTCCATGCACCATGGACCAGCGGCATGGCCCAACCCAGAGACTCTTATCAGTGAACCCCTCATTTCCTTGCTTTTTTCCCCAGTATTCACTGATTTTATTTGGTTGATCCTTGTTGATGTGTGATTTCATTAAAGACTTTTTCAAAATATTTCTGTCAACTGTGTTCTTTGTGTTCTACTGTGTGGTAGTATAGTTTTCAGAAGGTGGATAGTCAAATAAATGAATCATTAAAATAAAATATATTTAGTTTTTGGGTTTTTTTGGTGCACGGATGACCAATAACAGCAGAGTTGCCATCCAATCGCATGATCACTCACTCATGTGATTGGAGTTGCTATCGAATCACATGAGGGTTTCCTTTTAAAATGCCTGAGGAATCATCCAATGGTTGTTTGTGAAGCCAGCAGGCCAGCCTGAGTAGATCAACGTCGGTAGCATTCATGTGCTAATTAGAGCTATTCACACCTTCACGGAGGCGCGAATAACCACGCCCCCCCGTCGACAGAGGGTCCATTTCCGATTTTCTGGTGTGTGCATCCAATATAAGTTCATTTTATTGCCATATTTAGTCCATCTACATCAATAAATATTAGATGAGACAGCTAATACTATACATTTTCCATTCATACTTAACTTTGAATAATGCCTGAAATAAAATAACTCAAAAGAAACATTTAGTATTGCATGCCATTCCCCAAGACAATAAACCTTCTACTTTTGGCTAACATCTAGTTTATTTAGTTTACTTGTTAGCATAAAGTGCATATTTCCTCTAAAAATAATACGGCTTTCCATTTCTTTCACACCAACTACCATCTCATACAGTGACAAGATAATGTAGTTATTCAAAAGACACCTGTGCTGTGAGATTTCTAAAACAGTCATTGGGACACACCTCTAAGAGAAACCCTCATCCATGCCTTCATCACCTCTCATCTGGACTACTGCAACAGTCTCTTCTATGGTTCATCTTCAGAAATTCTCAATAAGCTCCAATATATACAAAACTCTGCCACCAACTTGCTCACCCACTCTCGGAACTCATGACCATATCATCCCCGTCCACTACAAGCTCCACTGGCTCCCCATCCCCCAGAGAATCCATTTCAAAATCATCCTAATGAGCTACAAAGCCCTCTATAACCTGGCCCCACCCTACTTGATTGAGCTCCTCAACGAAACATTCCCACTCACACACTCCAGTCCGCTGATGTAAACCTCCTTTTCCCCTCCATCTGGACCTAGTACAAATCCTGGAGTGACAGGGCATTCTCTGTCAGCCAGTGCACTCAACGGCTATCTACTAGAATAGGGACTGTTACCTACCAGACAATGCAGTTTCTCATCCCGAAGTCATCACTCATTCCTCTCATCCTGTGGTGTCCGTGGTTACAATGTCATAACCCCCATAGATTGGACTACAGGAGTCATCCTGGGATGGAGTGCTTAATGTCACAAGATCTGCCAAGAATGCCACAACTTCTCAGCGCTTTCTCACCCCAAGCTTCATTCCTGATCTGACAGCAGTGCCACCCAAGAATCATGACTACATGGAGGTTTTCAATAAGGCTACGGCTACCTCTCTGCCTCCTCATCACCCTTATGACTGCGCCATTAACCTGCAGCCTGGCACATCTCCACCCGAGAAGTCCGTACTCCCTGTCTGCTCCAGAGAGAGAAACCATGAAAATTAATGACTCATTGCCGGATGGCATTCGTCCATCATCTTTGCCCACTGGAAGGCGGGATGGGACTCTGAGACCTTGATTACAGGGGTCTAAAGGCAATCACGGGTCGAGCTCCTCCAGGGGGCCACCGTCTTCACGAAGCTCGACATCCACAATGCATACTATCTGGATTGAATTCAGGAAGCGGTTGAGTAGACAGTCTTCAACACCCCCACCGGACACTGCGAGTATTTAGTGATGCCATGCCACTCTCACCGATGCCCCAGCGTTCCTCCAGGCGGATGAATGATGTACTTGCAGACATGCTGAACCAGTTTGTGTTTGTGTATTTGGATGACATTCTCATATTGTCCTGGTTCCGAAAGGAGCATGCCCTTCACATCCAAGCCATCCTGCAACACCTCCTAGAAAACTTACTCTTTGTCAAAGTAGAGAAATGTGAGTTCCACGCCGCTTTGGTATCTTTCCTGGAATACACCGTGACAACAGGAAACAGCCAGATGGACTCCAGCAAGGTTTCCACCATCACTTCCTGGCCCGTTCCCGATACCCACAAGAGGTTGGTGCGGTTCACAAACTTTTACAGATGCTTCATCTGCAATTACAGCACCATAGCTGCTCCCCTCACTGCTCTCACCCAAGGCAGCTTTCCGGTGGTCCACGGTGGTGGAAGAGGCTTTTCAGACTCTCAGTCCTGGTTCACATCTGCCATTCTCCAGTTGCCCAATCCTGACCATCAGTTCGTCATGGAGATGGATGCCTCAGGCATTGGGGTAGGAGCTGTTCTGTCGCAGCACTCAGTCACAGACCAGAAGATCCACCCCTCTGATTTCTTCTGACGACAACTATCACCTGCGGAGAGGAACTATGACATTGGCGAACCAGGAGCTACTGGCGGTAAAATTACCTTTGGAGGAGGTAACAAAGACACAGTTCCAGGTATGGACTGATCACTAAAACCTGGAACACATCTGCCAGCTCAGAGATTGAACTCCAGGCAAGCCAGTCTCTCTTCTTCACTTGGTTCAACTTCTCTCTTTCATATTGACCTGGATCCCACAACATCAAGCCAGACATTTTGTCAGTGCCAGGAGAGGGAGGAGAAAGCTTTGAGCTCCACACCCATCCTACCCACCTCCTTTCTAATAGCTCCTATCACCTAGGAGATTGAGGAGAGGGTAAAAGTCTGCCGTGGAGGGTTAACCTGGTCCCACCACCTGCCCCCCAGACCGGCTATGTCTTCCTTCTGCTCTGTGGTCCAATTTCCTCCAGTGGGCCTGGGCCTCCAAGCTCACCTGTCACCCCAGAATCCAGAGAACCCAAGACGTCCTTGATCAACATTGTTAATGGTCCACTATAGAGCACTATCTACCATATTTTCCAGACTATAAGTCGCACTTATTTTCAAAGTTTGGCGGATCCTGCGACTTATAGTCAGGTTAGGTCACAGTTTACGGATTACTGTCTACAGCTGCGTGAGGGCGCTCTAGGCTTGTGACAACTATATGCTGTATCTGTACCACTCCTGCACCACAAATACTGGAAAAAAAGACAACTGAGAAAGACTGAACACAAACAAAATGCCCCCCAAAAAACATCCTATACTGCATACTATGATCTAATAAATGACACATAAATTCGTGACCGACATATCACTAATTCCTCTACCTGTTCCAGTGTTATAAATGTTAGTGGCGCAACTTGGTGGGTGCTATCCCGGTAATTTATTCTTAATTCAATTTATTATTCATAATTTATTATGAATTTTTATTATTAGTATTTACAAATACAAGGTGTGGTGTGTGAGTGTGTTAACGAGTTGAAATGCGTGTGAAAGCCCTGGGCTTTCCTCTTCATGACGCATTTTTTGACTGATGCAACCGAAAAATATGGTACTCTGTGTATCTATAATATGGTAATCTCCTTGAAGCCATCGTGTTTCCATCCCAGATGGCTGTTTATAAGTGTCAAGCACATGTTAAAGTTGCCGATGCTGTGCCTAAAGACAATTCTGCTGCTAAATCTGCTGCTGTCTTACTCACTTCAGATGGACATTGACCCTACGATGCAGCCATCTTTTCTACACATTTATACTTTTTTTTACATTTATTATTTGAGTGTTTTCCATGGTTGTGTTGACATTTCCTTTCTGCCTTGATAGCTGAGGGGATTATAATCAGAGGAAGGTTAAATTTAAAATAAAAATGTTTAAATTGAATGTATTTTTCTCCTGGTCTTTATTTTAAATAGGTCATAAAAAATATCAATAATTATCGATATCGACCGATATAAAACACTTATGCCGTGATAGACTTTTCAGCCATATCGCCCAGCCCTAAAAAAAAGGATCACTCATTAATAAACTCCAGAGAAATAAACACTTGGAGTGTAAATTGTGCTGGGATATAGCAGTCTCAACCATACACTCGTTTAGAAAACATTTCCAAATGCATTATTTTCTCAAATTCCCAAAGCTTAGACCCTGCAGAGTGTCTGTGTATGTATCGCTTGACCGACCGGTTCGCTGGGTTTGCATATTCGAGACTGTGGGGACTGTGCTGATTGCTAACTAGAAGCTAGCGGTTAGCGTTAGCTTGTGCTGTGTGGCAAAACACTTTTTGCTTCGTGTAAAACTGCAAAATGAACACAGCTTAATATTTGTGAATGCTGGCATCTCCCTTGAACATGTATTAAATCATTTGCAAGATCAGAAACGTGATGTGATGTGATGTACCAAAAGCTACGGTAGCAGTGAGCTAACGTTTGATGGCTGTGGTCTCGAAGCTAGCGATTAGCCTTACATCGTTCTCAATGGCAAAACACACCAGCTACAACACGCAAGAATTCGCACTGATCTACAAAAGAAACACACAGCTAATTATTTGTATACTTACAGGTCCCTCCTCTGCAGGTATTCCATGCAAAGCTGGAAGTGAGCCCTCTTTTAGAGAAAGTCTCCAGGCTAATCCTTCCTCATAATGACCGAAGATGGAGAAACAGTCAGCCTCAAAGTGGTTAGCACACTTAAACAGGCTTTTGCCAAATGTAGTGGGGACGTTGCC
This sequence comes from Chaetodon trifascialis, assembly GCF_039877785.1. NCBI lineage: Eukaryota > Metazoa > Chordata > Actinopteri > Chaetodontiformes > Chaetodontidae > Chaetodon > Chaetodon trifascialis. The sequence continues at coordinate 2,477,741 of NC_092069.1, read as the reverse complement.
TTCAAAAAATTCAATTCAAGCCTTTCTTCTGTCCTCTGCGGCTGGGAGCCGATGGAGCGATTTTTGCTCGTATTTACAGCCAACAACAGAACACTGGGTGTGGCAGCTCAACATGATGAATCCTAACATGGTGCTTTCAATAGCGGAGTGGCGGATCCGTGAGAAGGTGGCGCTGTATCTGGTGGGTGGAGAGACACCAGGGAGAGGAGTAGGGGGTGGTGGCTGGTGGGTGGGAGCATGCAAAGGTCCGGGCTTGTTGTGTAACAGTACTCCCTGAATTCGATCGGCTGGTTTGGATGGGTGCCTTCAGAAATCCGGATCAAAACAGCACGGATGGTCTTATTTCACACTTTCTATGTGTGTGGTAGCACCAAAGACACAAAATAACACCCCAAATCCCAGAAAAAGTGGGTTTTTCATAATATGGGACCTTTAAGTAATTTATGAAGCACTGAATTTCAGTCTGTCATTCAGACAAAATTTCCAATCAAATCTATTCTCCTATTTTGTTGAATAAATCATGTATTAACTAATAAGGTTATTAATAGCTAATAAATTATTAGAGACAGAATTCATCGGCTCCTGCCGTCAACAGGTACTGTTTTGTCTTCAAACACAGAAACCGTAGAAACTGTTACTCAGTCTGTCGCAGTTTTAGACTGTTTTACTCCTGTTGACCTTCACCAACTAATTTCAATAATTTCATCATCAAAATCATCAACGTGTATTTTAGATCCAATCCCAACTAAGCTGTTTAAAGAAGTATTACCTCTAATTGACTCTTCAGTATTAGACATGATCAATCTGTCTTTATCAACAGGCTACTTACCACAGTCCTTTAAAGTAGCTGTGATAAAACCGCTACTTAAAAAGCCTACTCTTGATCCAGGGGTTTTAGCCAACTATAGATCGATATCCAACCTTCCCTTTCTCTCAAAAACTCTTGAGAAAGCAGTTGCCAATCAGCTGTGTGACTTTCTAAACAATAATAGTTTATTTGAGGATTTCCAGTCAGGATTTAGAGTACATCATACAGTAGCACAGAGACAGCACTGGTTAAAGTTAAAAATGACCTTCTAATTGCATCTGATAAAGGATTTGTCTCTGTACTAGTCTTATTGGATCTTAGTGCTGCATTTGACACCATTGACCATGGCATCCTATTGCAGACACTGGAACACTTCATTGGCATTAAGGGAACTGCGCTAAGCTGGTTTAAATCCTACTTGTCAGATCGCTCTCAGTTTGTACGCGTTAATGACGACTCCTCTGTGCTCACTAAAGTCAGCTATGGAGTTCCGCAGGGTTCTGTGCTTGGACCAATTCTATTCACCTTATATATGCTTCCTTTAGGTAAGATTATCATGAAGCACTCAATAAATTTTCATTGCTATGCAGATGATACCCAGCTATATTTATCAATGAAGCCGGAAGAAACCAGTCAGTTAACTAGACTACAAGCATGTCTTCATGACATAAAGACCTGGATGACCTGCAATTTTCTGATGCTAAACTCAGACAAAACTGAAGTTATAGTAGTAGGCCCTAAACATCTTAGAAAGTCACTTTCTGATGACATAGCAGCTATGGATGGCATTGCACTGGCCTCCAGCACCACTGTAAAGAATCTGGGAGTCAACTTTGACCAAGACATGTCCTTTCACTCCCATTTAAAACAAATTTCAAGGACTGCCTTTTTTTCACCTACGTAATATCGCAAAAATCAGGCATATTTTGTCTCAAAATGATGCAGAAAAACTAGTCCATGCATTCGTAACTTCCCGGCTGGATTATTGCAATTCTTTACTATCAGGCTGCCCAAATTCGTTGTTGAATATTCTCCAGTTGCTCCAGAACGCTGCAGCACGTGTTCTGACAAAAACCAGGAGGAGAGATCATATTTCTCCAATACTAGCCACTCTGCACTGGCTCCCTGTAAAGTTTAGAATAGAGTTTAAAATTCTCCTCCTTACTTACAAAGCCATAAATGGCCAGGCATCTTCTTATCTTAAAGAGCTCATAGTACCTTATTGCCCTACTCAAACACTGCGTTTGCAGAATGCAGGTCTACTTATGGTTCCTAAAGTCTCAAAAAGCAGAACAGGAGTCAGAGCATTTAGCTATCCAGCTCCTCTCCTGTGGAACCATCTTCCAGTCTTTGTCCGGGAGGCAGACACTGTCTCTACATTTAAGAGTAGGCTTAAAGCTTTCCTTTTTGATAAAGCTTATAGTTAGGGCTGGCTCAGGCTTGTCCTGGACCAGCCCCTAGTTATGCTGCTATAGGATTAGACTGTTGGGGGACCTCCAAAGATACACCGAGCTCCTCTGTCCTTCTGTCCCTCTCCATCTGCATGCTTTCATGTCCTACCACGGCGTGTTACTAACTTAGTGCCTTCCCCGGAGTCTCTGCGCTTTGTCGTCTTGCAGGTTACACAGTGGCTGAATCTGGATTGTGGATTGCAGCTGCGTCTCCTGCCTTGGCCCTGCCTGACATCCACTGCAACTGCTACTGCTGTTATTACATCCACTGTCACTGTTACTGTGATTGCATGTCTGTCTCTCTGTCTCTCTGTCTCTCTCTCTCTGTCTCTCTCTCTCTCTGTCTCTCTCTCTCTCTCTCTCTGACTGAATTTCTGTCTGTCTGTCTGTCTGTCTGTCTGTCTGTCTGTCTGTCTGTCTGTCTGTCTGTCTGTCTGTCTGTGTCTGTCTCCCTCTCCCTCTCTTGCTCTCCCTCTCTCCCAACCGGTCGAGGTAGATGGCCGCCCACCCAGAGTCTGGTTCTGTTTGAGGTTTCTGCCTGTTAAAAGGAAGTTTTTCCTCGCCACTGTCGCCAAGTGCTTGCTCATGGGGGAATTGTTAGTTCTCTGTCGATAAAAGAGCTTGGTCTGCACCAGCTCTATATGGAAAGTGTCCTGAGACAACTTCTGTTGTGATTTGGCGCTATACAAATAAAATTGAAATTGAAATTAATAACTTAAGGAAAATGTAATTTTAAATGAAATTTTAAGTGATAACGAAAACAATCTTTTGTTGCATCCCTACCAAAAAAGCCAAACTGGGCAAATAAATAAACACAAATTTGAGTCAGTCTGTGGTTGCTACAGGTTGCAGGGCTGCATTTTAATTCCAACACTTTGGTAAAAAGTAGTGTTTAGGCAGTCAGTTACTGGCTGATTGTACTTTCTGAAGCAAAGATTCGTAAGGTCAGACAGCTACAATGCATTCATCAATTGTTTTGGCCCATATCTGGGGGCAGGCACTCCCACAGTATCTGACAGACACAGAGCCATTAGATATTATATCATTGCTTTGATTAATTATTAACTGACTGATTGTCATTCAAACTTCAGCTGCTTTATATCTTAATCGTAAAATCTTAAAATAAATATAATATTATTAGCAATTTTACTTATTAGGTAACAGAGGGAGTGATACTACAGCACAACAAAAAAAAGAAAAAAGTGCAGCTCTCAGTTTTAATGTGGATCTTTCTCTCCCTCCCACATACATGCACGTACACACACGCACACTCACACACACACAAGCTTTTAATTATTCAAAGGCTATGTGCCACAAGAACACTGAGGCATAAAACAGAAAAGGGATGAAAGAGTAGAGATTACACCTTGTGAGGACATTAGCTAGCACATAGTGGAAAAAGTTTGTGTCATTAAACCATACCTACACAGGAGGCCTTTCAGCTCCACTTTTCAGTTGTCCATCTCACAGGCATGTGATGGAACAGATAGCTTCTATTTTCGACAATACAGATGTCTCAGACTGCTTAGCAGCTTGCATTTCACTTTATGTGTGTAAATTAGACCAGGAGCATATTTTTAGGCATCAAGTTTATTTTCCTCCATTTTGTGCAAGGAATGGATGGTGTTTTGTACTCTGAGCACTGCTAATATGTTAACCTACACTCAATTCTGTGGCTGAATGCACAGCACTAATATGCGGTTTTCACTAGGTGAGCTGTGTAGACAAGATGTTAGTGTGATGGCACCTGGACTATGAGTCAAAAAAAACTTTTGGCTTCTGTATCCTAAACAAAGCCTTACAGAGAGCAGGCTGGGCAGCAGGCAGAGCAGCAGACAGTACCTCATTGACACTGATGCCCTGTTTCTTCATGTAATCCCTGTCATTGACCTGCCCTCCCTCAACAAACTCCATGGTCAGGATCCTCTTTGTGCACAGGTGCCAGTGAATAATGGGGACCTGTTGAGAGAGAGGGAGACAGTTTGAGATCATCATCATTTCTTCACTAAATTTCATTCCCCTGAGCACATGGGTGTACATTAGATTGTATGATTGGGTTCAAATATCCGGTTCTATTTTGGATCTGTTTCCATGCTGGTAAAACAAATAGATTACAGTCTATCGAATCTCTATCAAAGCTTTTATCTTCCTCTTTTTTAAAAGCAGAGCAGTAGTATACAATACTTTGAGGTAGCCTTAGCTGACTTAGGTAGAAAATATGCAAAGTATTTGGAAAAAAATTAACATTAGTATGAATTTGGTATACAACCTTAAACTGTTTTAGTTAGGAATTGAAAGTGATTTGAATTTGATTAACAGGCTGGATACTAGGTATTGATTTCATATAATGCCATTGAACCCCAAACTCATTAGACCAAATAAACTGTTAAAAAAAACGAAAGGATACAAATATAGTGCTCAAAAAAATTCCTTCTTGCACCTATGGATGTGCTCTCCTGGAGGAGCTGGACTACCTGTGCAACCTGACTGGGCTGCAGGTACTGCCTCATGCTACCAGTAGTGACAAGAACACTAACAGAATTTAAACCTAGAGAAGAATCAGTCAGGAAGGATAAGGAGAGAGCAATTGTCTATGGCCACCACATGCAAAATCGTTCCCTTTTGGGGGGTTGTATTGCTTTTGCCTCCCCATTGCACCTGTTGTCACTTTCATCTGTACCAAAGCAGGGGTAATTGAGTCACAATCACTTATGGTAAATGGACAGATTGATATCCCTGAAGTTTAACTGACTTCCTGTGTTATATAGTGATGATTAAGTGTTCCCTTAATTTTTTTGAGCAGTATAATGATAGAAATGCAAGCCAACAAGAAATTTAATGTGTGCCTTTCAACAAAAATGTTCACACACAACTATGCTCAATGATGACTTAATAACTGATTATCAGTTACCCAGACCAGTCAGATGATCTGGCAGTGAATAATTGTGAATAAAATGTAAATGTAGCAAAGGGGGTTTAAATCGATATGGCTGCAGCCTGTCAGATACCGTAAGTCTTGCCCCTCATCTCACCTCTGTTAAAGTGGGCTTCAAACAATCTTCCTCTCTCTCTGGAACTCTGATTAGTTTTTATCCACAACTCTCAGATAAGTATGTATATGGGTGTGTGTGTGTGTGTGTGTGTGTGTGTGTGTGTGTGTGTGTGTGTGTGTGTGTGTGTGTGTGTGTGTGTGTGTGTGCACCCATGTATTACTCATGTTGTGGGGACATAAATCTGGTTCACATTACAATTACAATTACAATTTGGCAGACGCTTTTATCCAAAGCGACGTATATATGAATTCACATACTGTTGGTACATTGGGGGCAGTTTTGGGGTTCAGTGTTTTGCCCAAGGATACTTTGGCATGTGGACTACCGAGGCCAGGGATGGAACCACCGACCTCCTGATTGGTGGACGACCGCTCTGCTTCCTGAGCCACAGCCGCCCCACATTGTGTGTGTGCAATAGCATCTGGATTATCATACATTCAAGACTGCCTTTTGGTATAACACTCAGACTTTCATATTCCAGTTTTACCTTTGTATTTTGTCTTCCTTTACAGTTTCACTGTTACTATTGTTCATTGTGCCTCCATCACTAGGACATACAGTCACAAGCAAATTCAAATTACTTGAATTTCATAGGGTCACCATATGCTATTGAATGATAAATAAATAAATGAACCTTTTGATAGAATTGTATTTCATATATTAACCCATAAGATAACATAACCCATAAAAATCTCTTGTCTCTCTTGATCACAGCACCTGATTAAATTGGTAAAAGACAGCTGATCTGATTTCTACATGCTCATTCTAGATGAACCGGCAATTATTTAGTAAGTAAAGATGAACAAGGGTACATCTTTACTTACTAAATGTAATGCTGATTGATGGAACAATACAAAGGTAAAAGAAAATCTAAGGTCATTAAATCTTGAAAAAAAAGAAAGTAAAAGAAAAAAATGTGGGGTTTTTTTGTCAGTACAATGCAGCAGTTATGGTCCATCAAAACTCTGGAAATCTGACTTTTTACTTATGTTAATTTTAAACTTTACTCAAGTTTTACTGGATGTACTGGAAGGCATTTGCACACAATTATTTTTCCAATATATGCCAATATATACAGTGAAAAAATGCGGAATAAAAAGAAACAAATGATAGAAAGAATACAAACCCAAAAACATTTTTGCTCTGTGTTTGAACAACGAAAAGGCTAGGAGCTAGGAAAAGTTCTCAAACCAGCTTACAGTATTAAGAAAAAGGACATGAGGAAATTAAATGATAATGGACATGAAGTCCAAGTCTGTCTAGCTAAGGAATTATGAGCATTCTGCTAACCCTTAAATTGAAGACCATTCAAGACCATGTGGGATTATTACCTGCTGCTTACTAGTATGCGTGCACACATGGGACCAACAGGATGAAAACTAAATCACATTATAAATCCCATAGGTCTGTTATTGAGAATGGAAGTGGAAAAAGTTACAACTTACCTTGAGAAAGGAGAAGTAGGCCAACATTTTGGCCACCCTCTCAGCGTTGTGTCCCTCATTAAGGAAGTCCAGCTCCAGTGGCATGTTCTTCTTAGCCTCCTCCACCAGCCACATGAAGGCAAAGCCCGGAAAGAGCCAATGGACCGCCCTCAACAACACCTTCAAATTACAAATCAAAATCAAGCTCACTTTCAAGTACAATAAAACAGGCATAAACATATAAAGTGACATTCTGTCAACGGCAGAAACACGCCAGTATAAGGGCAGCTGATGAGATTCTGTGCGGTCTTTACTGGGTAAGTCAAGTCTGAGGCTGTTAAACAGTTATATATACAGTTGATAAAAACCATCTATCAGTTATGTTCAGTTCTAGCCTGCTTCTATCAGCAACAACAAAATAGATATATTTTACTATCTGTAGAAGAAGCACTCCCAAATTGAGACCTGGATGACCTGCAATTTTCTGATGCTAAACTTGGACAAAACTGAAGTTATAGTAGTAGGCCCTAAACATCTTAGAAAGTCACTTTCTGATGACATAGCAGTTATGGATGGCATTGCGCTGGCCTCCAGCACCACTGTAAAGAATCTTGGAGTCATCTTTGACCAGGACATGTTCGTTCACTCCCATGTAAAACAAATTTCAAGGACTGCCTTTTTTCACCTACGTAATATTGCAAAATCAAGCATATTTTGTCTCAAAATGATGCAGAAAAACTAGTCCATGCATTCGTAACTTCCAGGTTGGATTATTGCAATTCTTTACTATCAGGCTGCCCAAATTCGTTGCTGAATATTCTCCAGTTGCTCCAGAACGCTGCAGCACGTGTTCTGACAAAAACCAGGAAGCGAGATCATATTTCTCCAATACTTGCCACTTTGCACTGGCTCCCTGTAAAGTTTAGAATAGAGTTTAAAATTCTCCTCCTTACTTACAAAGCCATAAAAGGCCAGGCACCTTCTTATCTTAAAGAGCTCATAGTACCTTATTGCCCTACTCGAACACTGCGTTCCCAGAATGCAGGTCTACTTATGGTTCCTAAAGTCTCAAAAAGCAGAACAGGAGTCAGAGCATTTAGCTATCAAGCTCCTCTCCTGTGGAACCATCTTCCAGTCTTTGTCCGGGAGGCAGACACTGTCTCTACATTTAAGAGTAGGCTTAAAACTTTCCTTTTTGATAAAGCTTATAGTTAGGGCTGGCTCAGGCTTGTCCTGGACCAGCCCCTAGTTATGCTGCTATAGGATTAGACTGTCGGGGGACCTCCAAAGATACACCGAGCTCCTCTGTCCTTCTGTCCCTCTCCATCTGCACACTTTCATGTCCTACCACGGCGTGTTACTAACTTAGTGCCTTCCCTGGAGTCTCTGCGCTTTGTCGTCTCGCAGGTTCCACAGTGGCTGAATCTGGATTGTAGATTGCAGCTGCGTCTCCTGCCTTGGCCCTGCCTGACATCCAGTGTCACTGTTACTGTGACTGCATGTCTGTCTGTCTCTCTGTCTCTCTCTCTCTCTCTGACTGCATTTCTGTCTCTCTCTCTCTCTGTCTGTCTGTCTCACTCTCCCTCTCTTGCTCTTCCTCTCTCACTCAACCGGTCGAGGCAGATGGCCGCCCACCCAGAGTCTGGTTCTGCTCGAGGTTTCTGCCTGTTAAAAGGAAGTTTTTCCTCGCCACTGTCGCCAAGTGCTTGCTCATGGGGGAACTATTGGATCTCTGTAGATAAAAGAGCTCGGCCTGTACCAACTCTGTATGGAAAGTGGAAAGTGACAACTTCTGTTGTGATTTACAACGCTATACAAACAAAATTGAATTGAATTGATTGTATAAAGGATATTACTACATGGGCTCTGTAACACTTCATAAAACCCCTGTCTGTAAACACAGTTTGCAAATGATTGCATTCTCTTTTTATTTATGTTTTACATCGTGTCTCACCTTCTTTGGAACTGTCATTGCGGCTAAATGTCTGTCTTCTATGTCCATGGCTGATATAGAAACCTTGTTCATACTTTTGTTTCATCCAGACTTGATCACTATAAAGTTTTGCTGTCAGTCCTGCCGCATGCTTATTTCAAAGTAGTTTACAGATAGACTCACCTCCATTACAACTATGTCCTTGGAGCTCTGTCTCTGTACTTTGGGGTGTTGGACTTTGACAGCCACTGTCTTCCCATCATGCAGCACTGCCTTGTGGACCTGGGCTAAGGACGCTGCACCCTGAGGCTTCTCCTCAAAGGAGACAAATAACTCTGACAGCTGCAGGAGAGAAATATGAATTCAAAGATCAGAGGGGAAATGAGGGACAGAGAATGATAAAGAAGACATGAAAGAAGGCGTGAAAGGTGTGGAGTTGTAAGTGGGAGAGAAGTGTTAATCATCAATCTCATCGACTCGATTTACAAGTTATTATAAGATAGTGTACAGCTGAAGGAGGCTAAAGAAATTACAGACACAGGTGTACATGTAGGTATCAATGTGATTTATTCTCTCAATTTTACTGGCAAAGTATAGATTTGTTGTATTGCATTGTGTCATGGCAATAACACCAAATCAAATGAAATGAGGTAAACTGATGTGCAATGATGTAATGAGGATGGTTGGTGTGAATCTCAGACAGAGCAGGTCAGAAAATATTGAGAAACAATCTAACACATTGTTCATTTTGGTCTTGTCATGTGATCTGGTGACAGCAACAAAATAATAAAACACTGAAAGCCATCCATCCATCCATTATCTATACCGCCTATCCCTTTCGGGGTTGCGGGGGGCTGGAGCCTATCCCAGCTACAATGGGCGAGAGGCAGGGTACACCCTGAACCGGTTGCCAGCCGATTGCAGGGCCACATGTAATGACAAACAAACATTCACACTCACACTCACACCTATGGACAATTTAGAGTCATCAATTAACCTAATGAGCATGTTTTTGGTCTGTGGGAGGAAGCCGGAGTACCCGGAGAGAACCCACGCATGCACGGGAAGAACATGCAAACTTCACACAGAAAGGCCCCGCCTGACCCGGGGACCTTCTTGCTGTGAGGCACACGCACTACCTGCTGCGCCACCGTGCAGCCACACTGAAAGCCTTATCTGTTAAACATACCGACCATTCTAAACAATCAATTGTCCTAAACTCCAATGTTCTTTTATAATGCAGAGTCTGAAAACTGTGTTGAAACCTCTTATCATCAGAAACCTTACCCAATGCAGTGTACTGACACCTACGTGCTAAATTTATGTATTATGTTGACTTTCAGGAACATTCTAATTGAATTCAATATAGAGAAACAAACCACAGAAAAATACCAGGCACAGATCGTAAGGACTGTGTGCTGTTTTTAAAGAACTGGTTTAATGACATCAGTCTCGGTACTGACAACTAAGACAACCAGAGGCTTTGATGCTGCTACTGTACAGATACTGGTTCACTGCCTTTTGTTATGCTCTGCCCAACCACAAATATTTTATCACAGGACTGACCATTTAGCACCCAGTGTGCCCTTTGAGCAGAGGTAGTCCCTCATTAGCTTCCTCTCATTTCTGTGGACACACAGAACACACACAAAAATTAGTGTGTGGGTTTGAAGGTTAAATAGGCTTCCCAAGGGACCTGGAGTCATTACAACAGACTTATCATATGCTTTGGAACCTCCACACTCCCCTGAGGCTTCCCTGCCTCACGGATGCAAACCTGTTAACTGAACAAGAGAACCAAGAGACAGTGTGCAGCATAAAGAACACAGCTTCTGCTTAGGCACAAACACCTTTAAGTGCATGAAGTAGTTGGTGTTATTCTAAGCACCAAAATGCTGTGCTAGGGCTTTCACCACACAACCTGCACAAGGGGCTCATTATTAAACACTAATGCACTACACCTCCAGAGATGCCAGAAGAATGACAGTGAGCATGGAAGCAATCCTGCAAAGGTGACTTATTTGATCAGTTTTGGACTGCGTAGCAATCTCAAACATCCACCTTTTACCACTAAAATAAAACCTAAACTACTATGAAGATAAGGGCAGATCAAAGTCAGAAGTTTGAACTGCTACCACCACCAGCATCGTATGAGAATGTCACACTGGGTGGGTTCAGTCCTGCAGCGAAAAATTACAGCAATAAAACTGTGGATCAGACAGTTCCACTTATTATCAATGTTGCCGTCTTGCTCATAGAAGACCAAAAGATGGAAAACCCATATGAAGTGTACAGAAGTGGGTGTCATGCTGAAAATTTGCCTGTTTCATGCGGCCAGCACAGCTTAGCCTGCTCCTTGTAGAATAAATAACTGGAAATAAGATGACTATATGCAAAACTCGTTGTACCTGTCGTAATTTGTATCTGGATGCAACCCACAACATTTATAAATAATGGCTAAATGGGCCGACATTTACACCACCTCCTGCGTTAGCTTTAAAGTTCATCATCTCTACCCCCCCTGAGAAGAGCTGTCAGACTCAAATACCTGGTTCTGGGGAATGACTGGGTGTCTCCACTTGGTTTTTGTTGTTATTCCTATTTAATAAATCCAAAATTAGCAATTAATGAACATTGACATATTTTTTTGAGTTGATGTGTACTGAGTCTGTAGTTTTTATCGGGGTGTAACCATGTCAAAGCAGTCAAAAATCCATTGCTTTTCAGGTTATACAGCATGTAACCTTAGGTCTTCTATACCACACAACATTTGGAACCTGTACTAACCAGAAAAAATGACAGCATAGTTCATATGAGTTGTTCTTGTAATGGCCATCTGGTTAATTTCTGAAGCACTCATAAACTACTTTATCATTGGAGGAGCTCCTGTCCACCACCATATGAAGGGTTTGTATTCATTCAATTCATGAAAAGCCAAATGTGTACAGCTTGGTGTTTACATGTGTCTTTGGAGTTATCATGCAATAAATGGCCTTCAAATATTTGATCCCACGCAGTGGACACAGGTTTATATATCTACTTGTTTATATTGACAAAACAATTCCCAGGGAATTTACATGCTCAAGCAAATGCAATTTCTGTAATATCTGAAAGCCTGACATTTTTGTTCAACATTGTCAATATATTTGCCAATGTTCAAATAAGAAAGATTCTTGCTATTTTTACTCAGCAGTGTCATGTGTGCATTGTTCAATTAAGAACTGGGGTATTCCCCTGCAGTTTGTAGCTAGTGATACATAAAAAGGGGCTAATTTGTACAGGATGTTAGCCCATCAGGTAGAGCCTGTATATGAGCCCTGTAGAAGATGCCATCGGATGCTAAATTATGTAAGCCGCATGGGATCCTGTATGAGACAAGGGTTATTTATTCATTATGCAAGTATGCTAAATGGAATGAAATTATCTGCACCCACCAGTGTCTACCCACTATGGTAATGAGCATCCACTGGGATCTGACATGCAAAGAATGCTTTTTTAAAGGGTTAAGGAAATGTGAAATTTCTCAGGTGGGTCACAAATCTGAGAAATTAAACAATTGGATTATTTTTGATCCAAATGTAAAAAAAAAGGAGGTTGGCAGTGATGGTCCAACCCCTTTCTCATGTTTGCAGTGTTCACAGTTCTAGTTTTATCACCACTGCCTGTAGAATAAGGTACAAACACGGCCTTACCACTCATTGACTGCGTATGTTAATCTCAGCTGTGAAGTTAATAAACATGGTAATGTAAGCACGTGGGACACCCTCCCAGAGGGCAGACCCGCAGAGGCCCCTTAGGCCTCATAGTTGGATAGCAACACATAAGTGTCTATGTGAACATGGCAAGGTGGCCATTTGGCTGGCCGCAAACCCCAAATGAATGAAGCAACACCAACCATTACAACACGGGGGGGGGGGGGGGGGGGGGGGGGGGGTCTGTGTATACAGACTGTAAATTCTCAGTTTCATTCACTTCAACTGCATAGGGAACTAGGCCTATTCTACAGATTCTACAGACAGACCTTTACTCACAATTTCTGCTGCTTTACACATATTCGATGATATTTTATCAATAGGCTTACTTTTTTTCTGTTATCCTGTTTTGATTTGCTGTCAATGCAAATCATGTCATACTCGGTTTTCTGAAATACTGTTTTCATTTACTATTTCCAATCTTCCATTCAAACCACATGCATTAAAACGACATTCATCAGGGGACCGGCTTGCTGTTCCTAGAGCTATAATTTGTATTTAACATTCTGATCATTTACAATCAACAACAGTAAAAAAAAAAATGTATTTCAAAATAGAAAACATTAAAATAATGTATTGTAGCCTATTCATGACACAAGAAAGTAACAGTTTATGTGATTTACCCATCCATCCCTCAATGATGAAAAATGTAAGAAATAGCTATGTGAAAAGGGAGCCAAACAATAACGTTTGGGGCTTTGACTGATTTGCCAGAGGGTATGCATTATTCCCATTTAGCTTCTGGCTGTAACACAGTGGCCCGATTAGTTATTTTTAAATTAATACTCCTAGTTGGAGGCCAGCTGGTTTCAGCTGTTACTAGAAAGGCTTCTCAGAGTTCCAAGTTGTTGACAAAGATGTAGCCAACACAAAGATTCGTGAAAAAGTTTGAAAAACATAAAGAGTCAATTATAAAATCCCATTGCCCACAAATATGAATAAAACAAGACTAATAATTTGAGCAGAATAGTCCACAAAACATAACACCATTAGCAGAATGGTTCCTACCTGATTGCCCACAGATGTCCCTACACTCATGCCACTCTGCCTTGACAAGACCCAAGTAAGTACCCATGATGCACTGTTTTCTCTTGTTACGGCTCAGCACCAACTAAGTGTAATATTCAGCCTGGGAGCAGATTCTGTTTGATAAAACAACATATTGCACAAGCTGTCCTTTCAGCAGTTTTGCTGTGGAGGGGAAATGACAGCCAGAACTAAGACAAGGCTCTCCAAATCCACGCACAGTGGGAATGCACGTCACCACCAACGGTGCTGAAAAGAGCACAGTACCACACACGCTTCTATACTCACTACTTGTATCTGAGATTATCCAACAGACGAGAGAATACATACACGTTGAAAATAAAGCACATGGAGAAATGATGCTGAAGCTGCTCCCCTGACTCCACAGCAGCCTGGCACTGCTCATCAGTGTCACTTCTTCTCCTGCCACTCCAAAAGAGAGGAGGGCTGATTCATTCTGCTGTCGCCTTTGGAGGCAGAGGAGCTATATTACTGTCTTTTCAGGGATAATGACGTGCCATACAGATACAGGAAGAAATCAAACTGAATGCACACCTAAACTGAAAAAAAAAAGAAAAAAAAAACATGAAAAAGAAAAAAGGATAGGAGAGCAATTTGAGGTTGCTATGACTGCTGCTTATACTAATTTTATTAGCACATTCCACTGGTTTCTAATTGTTTCACCAGATATAAGATGAAAATTATTTTGTAAACTTTTCAGATCATTTATGCTTTCGGTTACTTCTTTTCCCAAGAATTGTTGCAGTGTTTCACATTTTAGCATATGTTTTGCATATCCTTATCATGATCTTCCCAGTTACATTGTAGCCATGGCTTGTCCGGTTGCTGTCTGTTGGCAAAACATACCTATTTGCTGTGGGAATTGGTTAAACTGCTATTCTATTATTGTATATTTCTCTCATCATCAACAAATCCCATGAAAAGATGCAAGATGCATAAAGAACTGATGCCACTATCAAGTATTAGTTTAAGTCTTTTCATGGCATTTACTGCCAATAAAAAAATATGGAATAACACAAGGCATATAGTTGCTGAGAACCACTTAAATCCTAAAAAAATAAGGAATGTTTTCCAGCGCCTAGCCCTGGTCCAGACACCCCTTACATTCAGACAACAGCAAACACAGTGAATCCTAAAATCACCACTAGGAAACCACTTACTTTGAAATATCAGAGTAACAAGGACTGGGCCAAATCATTTGTATATTTATTGACTGCAATTAGGTATCTCCTCCCATTCGGAGAGATACTTGCACAAACTTTTAGCCTTTTTGGCAGGTACTCCATCCCTCTGTGGTTCATCCTTCTTGTTGTTGCTCAACTTCTTGTTCACTGGCAGGTGCCGTATGAGTCAAGGACTTCTCGTTACTTGATGTTAGAGTTAATGTTCTACATACTGTCACCTGCTGTACTGGAGGGGAATATAGCAAACACTTCAAATAGGAAGTTATGCATCCTGTCAACATTACAGCCAACCTTTTTTTTTTTTTTTTGAAAGTTAAAAATACAGGCACATGCGCCTTTATGGCGCATTTCCATTACACAGTTCCAGCTCTACTTGACTCGGTTCTACTCTACTCTAATTGGTTTAGTTGAGTTTCCATTACAATTGAGTACTTCATAGTACCTCCTCAACGTAGGCGGGGTCGTCATATCACGGCTGTGCGAAACTGCCATGACGTCAATTTGTACGCGATGCAAACAGAGCCGACAAACAATGGAGGACATCGAGGCGATGTATTTGCTGCTCGGTTTGTGGCTATAAAGAATAAAGTCAGCAGTTGCTGTTGCCCGGCATTACAATGGAGGGGGCAGGATTGTTTTTCCGGTGTTGGACGTCGCAGACCAATCAGTGGCCGACAGGCTGTTGACGTCACACATATAGTATCGCTTCTACTCGCTTGGAACCTCGCCAGAGCAGGTACTAAAAATAGTATGGGGTACCAGGTACTATCCCTAATGGAAACACAAAACAACCGGGTAGAGTAGAGTCGAGTCGAGTCGAGCCGCGCTAGTGGAAATGTGGCATTACAGGGAAATGTTTAAATGGGAGGACAGTGGGAGAGAAGGGTAAAAAACTGAAGAATCCCTGGGAAAAAAAATGGAGGGTTAAGAGGTCTGCACGAGTGAATCAAAATGTCTGGGAGCTGCAGTGCGATAACCATCTCTGATCATCTAAGTGAGAGCTATTTATTTTTCCATTTTATTATGAAAATGCGCCCTATCAGATATGGAGAATCACAAGCTGCTGGCGGACAGAACAGCTGAGTAGCTGAACAGCTGTACACTGAACTAAATGGCATATCAGAGAATTTAAATTACACACTGACATGACAACACAGCAGTCAATTCTGGTCTGAATGACCAAGGAGATGGTCATTGATTTCAGAAGGAACAGGACGACCACACAAACACTGTGTATTCTGGGGGAGAATGTCACAGTGGTGAAGAATTACAAATACCATGGATTGCACCTTGACAACAGACTGAACTGGAAAACTAGCATCAACGCTGTCTACAAGAAGGGGATGAGCAGACTCTATTTCCTGACGAGGCTCAGACTGTTCAACGTGTGCAGCAATGTCAATGTCAATGTCAACTTTATTTGTATAGCACATTTAAACGGCCAGTGGCCTACCAAAGTGCTTTACAGTAACGAAGCAGAAGCAATAAAAGCAATACCTTGCAATACAATAACAAACAACAACAAAAGAGACATGTAGCATATAAATATAAACAAAGTAAATATAGACCCAATAAAACTCCACCAAAAGCTAAAGTGAACAAGTGCATCTTCAGTCGGGCTTTAAAAGAGACTGTTTGCAGTGCGCACACTGAGGGGTAGTGCATTCCACCAAGTGGGAGCTGCAACCGCAAACGCTCGGTCACCTCTGGATTTTAAAAAAGTACGAGGAACATCTAAAACAACTAGGTTAGCAGACCTAAGGGCTCTGGAGGGTTGGTGTAGTTTAACAAGGTCAGCCATGTACTCCGGGGCCAGCCCATTCAGAGATTTAAAAACAAATAAAAGAATCTTAAAATCGATCCTGTACTTAACTGGAAGCCAGTGTAGAGAAGAGAGCACTGGAGTTATGTGCTCGCGTTTCTTAGAGCCAGTAAGGAGGCGAGCTGCCGCGTTCTGAACGAGCTGCAGGCAGTTAAGCTCAGACTGGTCAATGCCAAAGTATAGTGAATTACAGTAATCTAAACGAGAAGTAATAAAGGAATGGATTACTATTTCAAGGTCTCTCTTGTTGAGATATGGTTTAATCTTAGCCAAAAGCCTCAGTTGAAAGAAGCTCGCCTTGACCACAGCACTGACCTGCTTGTCCAGTTTGAAAGCACCATCAATAATAATACCAAGATTCCTGGCATGGGGTTGTATGCACGGTGCTAATGGGTGAAGGGAGCTGGCAAGGACCTGTACCAGGTCAGGACGACCTCTGTTTTGTTTTCATTTAATTTCAACAAGTTTAGGTCCATCCATGTTTTCACATCATTTAAGCAGTTCAACACAGCCTGCAGTAGGTGCTTTCACTGGCAAATACACCTGTACGTCATCCGCAAAACAATGAAAGGGCATACCGTGCTTCCTAAAAATGGACCCCAGGAGTAGCATATAGAGAGAGAACAGTAGAGGGCCCAGTACTGACCCCTGGGGGACACCGCATGTCAGAGGGGCCACGGAGGAGGAAAACTGCCCCATGTGTACAGAGAAGGATCTCCCAGAGAGGTATGATCTGAACCAACTCAGGGCAGTGCCTTTTATGCCTACACAGTGTTCAAGGCGTGATAGGAGGATTGAGTGATCCACCGTAACAAATGCCGCTGTTAGGTCGAGGAGAATTAAAACGACACAGCTACCAGAGTCAAGATTTAACAAAAGATCGTTAAAAACCTTTAAAAGAGCAGTTTCGGTGCTGTGAAGAGACTTAAAACCAGACTGAAACAATTCAGACACATTGGTCCTCTGTAAAAATTCTTGGAGTTGGTTAAAAACGACTTTCTCTAAAACCTTGGAAATAAAAGGAAGCTTAGAAATAGGCCTAAAATTAGACAAGACCAAGGGATCCAGATTTTTCTTTTTCAGGAGGGGCTGCACCATAGCATGTTTAAAAGAAGATGGAACACACCCAGAGCTGAGACACTGATTTAACAGAAGCAAAATAAAAGACTGAACTGAGGTGAAAACCTCCTTAAACAAACGTGATGGAATACTGTCAGAGGGGCAGTTAGCAGGACGTAAGTGTTCCACTATCTCAGTGATTGTGGAGAGAGTAAGAGGCTCAAACTGCTGAAAGACCGCAGAGCCTGCTGTAGGAACTGAGGGATCCTGAACAGACAGAGATAACGGGGACCGAAGAACAGCAATCTTATTAATAAAAAACTGCAGGAAATCCTCACACAGCAATGAAGAAGGCTCAACACAGGCAGCATCACACGGATTGACAAGAGCATCAAATACATTAAAAAGAACCTGTGGTTTGTGCGCATTAGCAGAAACAAGTGTGGAAAAATATTCAGCTTTTGCAGCTTTCACCGCATGCTGATAGGTTAAGAGACAGTCACGGAGGAGATCCCAATCAATTTGTAACCTGTTCTTCTTCCACTTTCTTTCTGCCTGTCTACATGCGCGTCTGAGCGCACGGGTGGACTCATTCAGCCAAGGCTCAGTCTGTGGCTTAGCACGCCTAAAAGTCATGGGAGCGATAGAGTCCAAAATCTCATTGTAGAGTGAATCAAACATAGACATACAGACATCAACACTACGATCACCAAGATCATCAAAGCAAGATGTTGGAGATCTTCTACCAGTCTGCTGTTGCCAGTGTACTCTTCTTTGCTGCAGTGTGCTGGGGGAGCAGCATCAGAGCCAGCAGACTGAACAAACTGATCAGGAATGCCAGCTCCATTATTGGCTGCAAACTAGATACTTTTGAGGAGGTGCTGGAGAGGAGGACACTGGACAGACTGTTATCCATTATGGATAACCCTGAACATCCTCTTCACCACCTCATGGACAGACAGCAGAGCTTCTTCTCCAATAGACTGCTCCAGCTCCACTGTCACAAGGACCGCTTCAGGAAATCATTCCTGCCACGAGCCATCACACTGTACAATAGTAATTTAAACAGTTAATCCACCAACCTCACAAACTCTAATATTTCAATGTTTTCATATTATTTGCACTACTGCAATATTGCTCATTACTGTTTATTGTTTACATTTATTTATCAGTTGCAACTTGCCCATATTTTTTCCAGAAATTTTCATAGTTTATAGCTGTGGCTCTCTCTCTCTTTAAGAACTGCTGTTAATCTCGACTTATATACTTAGTTCTATTGTATTTAATTATATTATATTATTATAATATATTCTATAATTTGGATTCTATATTATATAACTGTATACTTAGATTAGATTAGATTTTTTAAAGAACATTCTTTCTCTTAGTTTTATTCTCATCAAATCAAATCAAACTTTATTTATATGGCACTTTTCATACTTAAAAGAAACAAAAAACACAAAGTGCCTCACAGAGGCTAAAAACAGTAAAAAAGAAAAGGAAAAAAGAAAAGAAAAGAAAACCCAGCCCTCCCGCCCCATAAATACATAGAGACATAGATAGAGAGTCACAGACAAGGACGTATGCACACACACACCTGTATGCCCATATGGACAAGGCAGTGAATAAGCCACCTTAGGGGGCCATCCACAATGAGAGGGCCCCCAGTTCATGACTAGGGAGCGCCACCCGAGACCACCCCGACCCAGGCAGACAGGAGGCCCCACACCGAGGTGCAGAAACCTCCAGCCATCCAGGCCAGAGTCGACCCCTCGGCAGCGCCCCCATCAGTAGACCAAGAGCAGCTCCCAGTGTGGGGGGCCCCCATGAGGAAACGCCGCGGCTAAAAACCAAGGGACTAAGACATAAACATTGAATGAAATAAAATGAGTAAATGAAATAAATAGTAATTAACATGTTGTTAAAACATGCAACTAAATTAAGATACTAATAAAGATTAAATATGATATGATAAGAAGCCTGATTAAAGGAATGAGATAAATCAAACAAATCAAGTAAAAGCCTGATTAAAAAGGTGGGTCTTGAGCCTCTTTTTAAAAACATCAACGGTCTCTGCGGCCCTGATGTTCTCCGGCAGGCTGTTCCACAATCAGGGGCCATAATAATTTAAAGCCGCCTCCCCGTGTGTTTTAGTTCTTACTTTTGGTATGGTCAAGAGGCCAGTGCCGGAGGACCTCAGAGTCTGCGAGGGTTGATAGGGTAAAAGTAGGTAAGATAAATAAGAAGGCCCGAGACCGTTAAGACATTTGAAAACTAATAAAAGAACCTTAAAATCTATCCTGAAATGCACGGGGAGCCAATGCAGCGTTTTTAAAACTGGTGTAATGTGCTCCCACCCTCTGGTCCTCGTCAGCACTCGTGCGGCTGAATTCTGTAGTAGTTGAAAATTTGAGGTACTCTTTTTGGGAAGACCAGAGAGCAGGGCATTGCAGTAATTTAAGCAACAAGAGATAAAAGCATGCATCAGCACCTCCGTGCTGGCCTGAGAGAAAAACGGGCGGACTCTGGCTATATTCTTGAGATGGTAAAAACCTATCTTTGTTATGTTTTTGATATGTGGAATAAAAGTAAGCTCAGAGTCAAAATTCACGCTCAGAGTGTGATGGTTTAAGATCTTGTAGTTTTGGTAAAAGTTTCTCTCTCTGGCCTTCAGGACCAATGACTAAGACCTCTGTTTTGTCCTGATTGAGCTGAAGGAAATTTTCTGCCATCCATGACTTAATGTCTGAAATGCAGTTAAAAAGGGCATCAATTGGCCCTGTGTCATCAGGAGACACGGCAATGTACAGTTGCGTATCATCAGCATAACTATGGAAGCTGATGCCGTGCCTCCTGATGACGTCCCCAAGGGGTAGCATGTAAAGATTAAAAAAAGCTGGACCTAAAATTGACCTCTGGGGAGCCCCACACTTGATCTCACTTACAAAGAAGTGTCGGTCAGTGAGGTATGAGACGAACCAGTTAAAAGCAGTACCTGAGAGGCCGACCAGGTGCCTCAGTCTGTTTAATAAAATGTGATGGTCTACTGTATCAAAGGCAGCTGTTAGATCCAGTAGTACCAAGACTGTGAGCTTGTTTTTATCTAAGTTGTACCTGATATCATTTAGAATCTTTAATAGGGCTGTCTCTGTACTGTGGTTAATCCTAAAACCAGACTGATACCTTTCTAAAATGTTCTTTTTGTTTTTAAAAATCGTTTACTTGGTTAAAAAACAGTTTTTCTAAAATTTTACTTAAAAAAGGTAAGTTGGATACAGGTCGGTAATTACTAAGAATATTGGGGTCTAAATTGCTCTTCTTCAGAAGGGGCTTCACCACCGCCGTTTTAAAGGAGGCGGGGAAGACACCCGTCTGAAGAGAGCAATTCACCATGTATAACAGCTGTTCCTCAAAGAACCCATAGAGTGTTTTAAAAAACGGTGTGGGAATTGGATCTAAAAGGCAGGTTGTAGGGTTTACCTGGGAGAAAACTCAACCAAGTGTCCTTGCATCAACCAGGGCAAAACTCTCCAGTGTTTCCTCAGGGAAAACCTGTGATCCAGACGTATCGGTGGTTAAAACCTGTTGCGATAAAAGACTGGATCTGATGTTATCAATTTTGCGCCTGAAGTGGTCTGCAAAGTCTTTACACAGGGTATTTGTTATTGTCTTATGAGATCTGTTAAAATTACTGTTTATTAAAATCAATTGTGGAGAAGAGAAATTTGGGATTGTTTTTGTGGTCAGAGATTAGTGTTTTTGAAGTGAGAAATTCTTGCCTGTTTAATGGTGTTATTTTAAGTTTTGAGGTGATGACGTAAAATTTCATAATGGACTGTTAGTTTTGATTTACTCCATTTCCTCTCAGCACTCCTGCAATTTCCTTTCAGTTGCTTAATTTCTTAATTTCTCCACGGAGGTGTAGGTTTTTTCTTAATTGTTTTTGTTAAAAGAGGACCCACTGAGTCCAGCGTTGACTTCAGATTACTGTTAAAATTGTCAATGATAAAATCACAGGGTGCAGGTAAAATCTCTGCAGTGCTCTGTAAAATCTGGATAAAATTTGCAGCCACTTCAGGAGTTAGGGAGCATTTCCTCACTGTTCTCACTGGTGCCTCCGGCTGATTAAAATTGGTGACGTTAAAAATCACACAGAAGTGATCGGACACAGCCAGATCCACAACAGAGGACACCCCCACAGACAGGCCATAAGTTATGACCGAGTCCAGGGTGTGCCCCCTGTTGTGGGTCAGCTGCGTAACGTGCTGTTTAAAATCCAGACAGTTTAAGAGGTTTAAAAATTCTCTGGATACTGGGTCCGAGTCGTTGTCAATGTGTATATTAAAATCAGCAGTTATTAAAATCCTGTTGTAGGCGGTGTGAATGATTGATAAGAATTCAGAGAATTTGCTGATAAAAGAGGATGAATATTGGAGTGGTCTGTAGACCGTTATGCAAAAAATAGGAAGGCTGCTAAGAACAAAGGCATGGTGCTCAAATGATGTAAAACTGTTAAAAGGAACTGCATTTGCAGACATTGTAGTTCTAGTGATAGATGCAGTTCCGTCTCCTTTTTTGCCCCCCCCCCCAGTAGAGAATAAAAAGTTAAAATTGGTGGGGAAGCCTCAGTGAGAACAACAGGTGCATCAGTGCCGAGCCATGTCTCTGTAAGGAGAATACCATCTAGGTTTTTGTCTAAAATTAAATCATTTATGTTAGATTTGTTTAAAAGAGAGCGCACATTCAGCACAGCTAATTTGATAGCTGTGCTGAACGTGCACTCATCATGGTGTTTTAAAGGAATGTTAAAAAACTGTCTGTGTGAAATGATGGTTGTAATGGTGTGAATGTCCTGAGGTTTTGGTGGAGGAGAGGGGGTTACTGATGGAAATGTGTGTATTGTGTGGGTGAAACATGTAGCGGGTGAGGGTGAGTGTGGAGCAGATTGCTTGTGTGCATGAGTCATACCAGTTAGTCAGGAGGTGGCTGAAGTGCAGGACCAGACAGTGAGGTCAGTGTTGACTGATAAAAGCTGTGAACCCTCCTGGTTGGGGTGTAGATTGTCCTGTTTAAAAAGGCAGGGCCTGTTTAAAAATGCTATAAAACTGTCCACATATGGGATGTTTCTTGTCAGGCAGTACCCCTTTAACCACAGGTGCAGCTGGCGAAGCCTGCTGGTGATGACGTCACCCTAGCGTGGTGGGGGAAGCGGGCCGGAGATAATTAGTCGCTTCCCCGTGTCCAGCAGGCAGTCAATCAGCGACAGGAAATCCTTCTTCAGGACCTCCGACTGCTGATTTTTGAGATCGTTGATACCCGCCTCTAAGACCAGTGTGGAGGCTGGGCTGTGCTGCGCACACAGCTGAAGAGCGGCGGATGCAACCTCTGTGCCGCGGGCTCCAGGGTGGCAGAAGGTCCGGCCGCCAAGCACTGCCACGTGCCTGACCATGGAGGTCCCCACCACCAGCACCGAGGGGACAGTTTGCTGCACCACTGGCTCCATGAGGGTGCGGCGGGGGCAAGGTGGAGCCTGCTGGCATCGCGACGTGGTTGCTCCAGGCCGAGCTGGAGGGGAGGGACCATGCTGGACTGGCAGATCCCGGGTCTTGGACTGGTGAGAGCTACGGTCAGTTGGGTGGACAGGTCCTGGAGGCAAGCTGGGCCCGGCACCGAGAGGAGGGAAATCCTGCAGGCTTAGGATGTCGACGTCCTCCCCGGTGAAGCAGTGCGGCTCCTCAAGGCGAAGGCAGGAAGTGGAAGGTGCCGATGACTTGGGCTTGGCTCCCTGTCAGTGCCAGCGGTTCCGGTGGTGATCGAGCCGGTCCACAGCAGGGTGGTGTTGTTTGTGGCCGTCATGTTATGGTCACCAGCGCCGGATTGTCCCAGGTAGGCGATATGTTTTGCCTGGGTCGTGGCAACAGTGGAGAAATCCAGGAGGATCTTGTCTTTCTCCTTGAGGTCGGCCCACAGACCAGAGATGCTCTCCCTCAGTTTCAAGAGGGTGGGGAGGCAAGATTCACACACCGCCATCATACCTAAAGCCTCTGTAGGCTCAGACACCCCAGAACGCAGTACCACCACAGAGAGGTGAGTTTTGTTTTTTTTTCTCATCCTTATTCTTATTTATTGTGCATATTTTATGTTTATGTGTATGTTTAACCTGCTGCTGCTACAAAAAAAAATTCCCAAAATGGGATCAATAAAGTTAAGTCTAAGTCTATATTTTACCACACCATAAAGGGAAATGTCTTACACAGTCATTGAGAGAGGGTGTTCAGATCCTGTTTTATTTCAGTAGCCTTGTTCCTGTTTTATTTTGGTTGCCCTCCCTTGTGTGTCTTAGTTTTCTTTACTTCCTGTATGTTTCCCACCTTTGTTATTGTGATTGTGTCCACCTGTGTCTGATTAGTTCCCCCCACTATTTAAGTCTGTGTGTTTCTTTTGTCTTTGTGGGATCATCCCTTTGAGTGTGGTTTTCTTGTTCTCCTTGACTACAGTGGGTATTCCTGGTCTTGTCTTGGTTTCCCCATTAGTTATTAGTTTGTGGTTTTTCTAGTATCGCTTTTGGTTTTGGATTTTTGTACTTGTGGATTTTTGGTTGCCTTCTTTTGTTAATAAAGCACCTTGGAATGTTTTTGCTCAGCTTCTTTTGTCAGTCTGAACTTTTGGGTTCACACCTTGTTTTTCGTTATGACCACCATCGCAACAGAGGGACTGTCTATCATACACACATCTTTCTTTGGGAAGGCCTTAGCAGACACCAGGCTATTTAGCCAATATAACAATTTGCCAGTTACACTGACAATACGCAATATATCAATACATAAAACTGATTTAATTATTAAATCATTAATTGATTTAGTGAATTAGAAGTTTGATTTCACTAATGATAGAAATGTAGCCACTTTGTCATGCCTCTTGGCATCTCATACAGATGTACAAGGTACCCTTTAGTGCCTGTATGAGACGCATCAGCTTTCAACTAACTCCAATGTAAAGCTTTCCGTAGCAATATTAGACATCCAGTGCAACTGCTCCAGCCATCCAACTCATTCTCATTCCAGCAACACACAAAGCCATTCTGCCAAAAAGCAAAAAAAACCCACGAGTAATGTTATAAAACGGCTGGATTAGGTTTAGGCACCAAAACTGCTTGGTCAGATTTAGGCATCAAAAGTACCTGGTTACGTATAGGAAAAGATCATTTACTCCTGGTTTCACACAGTACAACCCTGGGGCCTCACATACAAAGACTTGCATGGATTTCCTACTGAGACATGGCAAACGCTCAAATCCAGAAAACGTTGTACGCACAAAAATATCCAGATGTATGAATCTGTGCGCATGCACAAATCCAAGCACATTTCCTTTGTACATCCCAATCAACGTGGAATTGAGCGCACATGTTGGAGTACCCGACCCCTCCCTGTCCACGCCCCTATTTAAATACACAAATCATATTTAAATGAGCCCTGCACCTGGGATTCCCCTCTCTGCACGATCAGAAAATCAAAAATGAATTTGACCGTAAGCGAATTGGAGGCGCTACTCGCTAAAGTGGAGGTGCGCAAAAATGTGCTCTTTGGCCTGCTGTCCTCCGGCATAAGCAACAAACGGAAGAGGAGTGAGTGGGAGAGTGTGTGAGAGACTGTCAATGGTCTTGGTCAATTGGTCAGTCTGAGGGTTGGTGAGAGGGGTCATCAGCCAGCTTTTAAGTGGGTGGCCACGGTCGCGGTCGGTTAAGACATTTCACACTTAACGTACGGGGTTATTAACATGAATACTTTGCACACAGAGACAATCAGGGGTTTGTTTGAAAGATCTTAAGCTGTAGTTTAACCAGCAAGAAACAGCAAGTCACTAACTTTAACCACTGACTAGTAATGAGGCTGTGAAGACGGGATAGAATTTGGGGGCGCACATGCTGAATGCGCATCAGGGGATTAATATTAGGACATTTACACAAATAAATTTACTCACCAAGAAGCCACCCATCGTGCACAGAGCCAGCTTGCAGTCTGTTCCCAACCATGCTGTTAATACTCAGAATGTATCGTGCGTTGAACCAGGCCACCTCGCTACGATATTGGTTAATTGCATTTGCGCATCACATATGATCTGTACATTGATTGAATGAAAATGTTTCCTGTTGACATATAC
Source organism: Chaetodon trifascialis (assembly GCF_039877785.1). Classification (NCBI taxonomy): domain Eukaryota; kingdom Metazoa; phylum Chordata; class Actinopteri; order Chaetodontiformes; family Chaetodontidae; genus Chaetodon; species Chaetodon trifascialis. The sequence continues at coordinate 2,452,048 of NC_092069.1, read as the reverse complement.
AAATTCATCATGTGATGGCGCTTTTATAGCAATGTGTGTGCAGTCGATAGTTCCGATTACATTTGGAAAACCGGCTCTCGCTGCAAATTGTACTTTAATGTTGACCTGTTCAGCTGCATTGTATGGGAATTTGATATACCTGGCTGATGTAAGGGATAATGCCCGATGAGGTGTCCATTATTAGAAATGAATGGACGACGCAGAGGCGTGAACCGTCCGACGCATGGTCACTTACGAAAGAAATAACTATTAAATCAATTATTAATACGTTAATGTTGTTTTTTTACCGTTAAAATCGTAAGTTTTTCACAAGAAGCGGCTGAGTGGACTATTTAATATCTCTCATTGTGACGCGTTGCCAAGGTAACCGGCTCTGGCCACAGAACCTGCAGCTCCGTCGGCCACAGCTGTTATATTAGGCCTAATCAGTGGAGGGAAGTGAGATGATTGCTTAACGTTATGTTACATGATACATTTCAGAGGGCAAGTGTACCTCTTACCACTTGTGTGTGTCCAGAGGATGATGCGAAATTTTGTCTCAAAGAATCAAAGTCAACAGATAGTTTCCTAAATCGTTTTTATTACAAGAAATATTATCCACCATTCACTCTGATCATTAAATGTGTATCCTAAAGTCTATCCTAAATCTGTTGCCACGGTTACCAACTAACGTTTGAGCCAGCGCAATAATTTAGAACAATCAGGCTATTTGACCGGAACTTTTTTATAGGTGTCCTACAACACTTCTTAATGGACACCCTGCAGCCAATCAGAATCGAGTATTCACCCAGACCAAGGTATAAATGCGGATAATTCCGTCCCACACGGCTGGCATGGCTCAGGGTCGGCTGGCACAGTCCCGATCGGTCGGCCAGCTCCCTCTGGAATGCCCCGGTTGCTAGGAGCCGCAGTGTGGTCAGCACCGTTATGGGCACAGGCAGCACATGGCTCCTCTCTGTGTTGCGCTCCAAGGCCGGCCGCAGCTCTGCACACAGTTCCAGGAGGATTGCCCTCGGGAACCTAAAGCGGCTGATGAACCAGTTGTCATCATGTGCCAGTAAATCCTCTCTGTCTCTGAACACACGCTCTCTTCGTATTGCACCATTTGCAATATCTTCTAATACTGTTAAAGCAGCCATTGTTTTTAACGGTATTTTTTGCACCACTTTGCGCATGCTTTTATATCCACTCATGTAATTGCAGACACATGTGTTAATTGTTTATCAGTGTTACTGTAATTGTTCATGTGTCTCTGATGTGCACATCCCAGCATCACCTCTAAGTGTCGCCAAAGGATCCACAGCTGTAGAAACGTGCGTACGCCAGCCATGAAGTTGGCGTGAGGCACCGCACATTTCCATGGTCATTTCACTCTTGATACATCTGAACTTTGCCATGAAGAAGTGCGTACACCACGTTTTTGTGCGTACGCACCCTTTGTACATGAGGCCCCTGGTCTCCTGGGTCAAAGTCGTGTGTTTGTTTGGCCCGTCTATCCACCCAGCCCTCCTCCATTCATTGATTTTCTTGCTCTTTATAGTATAATATTGCCAAAAATGGCAATGGCAATGTTCATGGAGTTACCTGAAAGTCCAAGGAATCTCATACAGATGCTGAAGGGTACCTTGTGTTTCTGTATGAGGCACCACATTTGATGCATCCGTCTGTGTGCCTGTGCACATGTCAAGCAGCTCATCTCGGTCACGTGATATGGTAGGAAAAAAGTAAACCCACAAGCTAGCAAAAATGAGTAATAAACAAACCTCTTTGGAGAGCTTCTTTGGAAAGGGTCCGGCAAAACATTGCCTTTCCGCGAAACCAGTCTGTGGCACAAAAAAAGTTGGGGACCTCTGTTTTAAAAGACATTTTAAATGTTAAAATTGTAGATTTGAACTTAGTACCTGGTTTAGCGGGGATTTGTAAAGTTCTGTCTTAACTTGTCTTAAAGTTACTGAATCCAAACTGACATAAAACAAATATTCCTTTACTGATGACCTTTACACCACTATCATATCAAAGCCTTTTGACCAGTCTAAGATACAATGCACTTATTATTGAGCCTGTCTACTAGAAAAAGTCTCATGTATGTTCTTACTTCACACAGTTTCAAATGAGACAAGAGAGGTAACAAGGTACATAAATCAGAAGAAACGCACAAGAAAATGTGTGCTGGGAATGTGGCCTGCAGGCTGCCAGATGAGTATCACCTTGCTCCAGTCTGTTTTGGTGGTTTGAAACTAAAGTTGTCACATAAATCTTTCTCATTTTGGAATCGTACTCAGCAGTTATTCATATCTAATCTGGTCACTTCCTGCTTTGATCAGTGACTCTTCTCTATGCACCTTCAGTTACACACAGATGGCCTATATTCCATATCATCAAAATCTGTGATTTCCATCACTATCCAAAATGACCAATACACCCAGATGCTAAGCAGATGGAAAAATCCTGGTTGACAAATGTATTTCATCTCATGGTGTATCAACATATCACTCAAGCCTAGAATGTGTCTGTGTTATGTGGGGAGCAACATGTACACTGTTCCTGTATTTGCTAATGCTAGGTACTCAACTACCAAAGCCATTTCCTTAACACACACACACACACACACACACACACACACACACACACACAGAGAAGTGTGCAGTTGAGGGAGAAGACCAATGTACTGTATCTGAGAATAGCATTACAATTGCCTCCCCTCCAACATGCCTTATTAGGCTGCCATAACAACTAGTCTGAGAGCAAAATCTGCGCTCTGGACTAACAGCTGCATCATTGTTGTGAAATTAAATGAGACCAGAATGCCAGACATGTCCACTTCTCCTTTATTTGCCCCTTTTATATTTCCTGCAAAGTGCACATGCTGGGACAAGAAAGTGCCCTTACCTTCAGAGAGTAAGTTAGGCAATAAACTCTATCAAACAATTCAACAATTAACAGTAATTAACAATTAAACTATGAATCCAAAGAAATACATTGTAGGAAAACCCAGACCTCTAACTGACCTTTCTCCCTCGCATTCCTTCAGCAGAGCTGGGGTTGGAAAAAGATTCCAGCCACAGAGAGTAACCTATCATTTTGACTGCAGAAAGGTGCTGATGCAGAGAGACAAGATGTCTGGCCCTGAAGCTTTCCTCCCCCCCATTCCTTCAGGAGGACTGAAGACGACAGACACTCGACTACAAAGGGTTACCTATCAGTTACACTGTTTTCATTGAGAGGCTAATTCTTTCTTCATAGCTCCACACCAGACGAAGGCGTTAAAACCGTCTGAATGGACAATCCGCAGGCCTTGAGAGACCTCAAGAATCAGATAGTACTGACAAGTTGTAAATCAGACATTCCTGTAGCAAACTGTTTTGTTTGTCTGTGTGCCTTCTTTTCTACCACATCAGGATAATGCAAACGATATGTTTGATTCAACTTTGGATGTTCCCACAGCACTAAACTCATAATTTTTATAGTATCAATGCTTTTCCCGTGTTTCTAGCTTGTAATATGACAAAACTACAGTCATGAAAAAAATTATTAGACCACTCTTGTTTTCTTCAATTTCTTGTTCATTTTAATGTCTGATACCACTAAAGTTATATTACCTGAAGAATACAATGAACACAACAAAAAATGCAGCTGATTCCATAACACTTTATGTCCTATTTGACATGCTTAAGCTTAATTGTATTCCCAAGGTATATAAGAGGCCATTTCAGGTCATAAGCAGCACTGTATGCAAAGGCCTAGATGTTTTACCTGCTTACATTCAAGCCGTAGCACAACTCAGAAGTTGTCAGCTCTCACATAATGCCTAAAACAAAAGAATTATGTGAAGCCACAAAGACAGCCATCTTGGCACTACTGGAAATTGGCATGAGTGAGAGACAGGTAGCCAAAAAGATGATCTCCAGCCGTTCATTACACCAAGAAAAAGCAAGCCGAACATGGTACTACCAAATTGCTAGCTGGTCGAGGCAGGAAACGTCTTTCTACCCCACGAGAGGACCGTGCACTCATCCGTTTCTGTGTCAGGAATCATCGTCAGACCTCCAGGGACCTTAAAAATGAGTGGGCACTGTTCAGAAATGTGACTTGTTCAGCAAGGACAGTTCAAAACCGACTTCTTAGCTGGTCTGAAGTCACACAGGGCACAGAAGAAGCCCTTCATCAACGAAAGGCAGAGGAATACCCGGTTACTCTTTGCTAGGGATCACAAAGATTGGACTGTTGATGATTGGGCTAAGGTTCACTTCAGTGATCAATCCAATTTTGAGTTGATGCCCACTCCAGCCAACTTACTGGTTAGGAGGAAGCCTGGAGAAGCCTATAAACCAGACTGTCTTTCCCCTGCAGTAAAACATGGGGGTGGATCGGTGATGATCTGGGGTTGTTTCGGTATGGGTGGAACAGGGCAAATGCAATTGTGTGAAGGGCAAATGAACCAGGTCATGTACAGGGCTACTCTTGAAAACAGTCTTCTTCCATCAGCTGATAAACTCTTTCCTGCCTCGAATGACTGGACTTTCCAACAAGACAATGCCACTAACTCCTGTGTGTATCATGTGACTAACACACAGAAAAGAAAACATGGAATGCCTAAAAGCACTGTTTCTGGCAGTACAATGCCATAGCTATTGATGTAAGAAAATAAGTGATTTTGGTTATTATCAAAAAAAACGTGGGAAATGGCTAGATATCAGCTCTTAAATTAAACTCATATGAGCTATTTTTGCTGTTATCATTATATTTGTCCAAACAAATGTACCTTTAGTTGTACCAGGCATTAAAATGAACAAGAAATTGAAGAAAACAAGGGTGGTCTAATAATTTTTTCCATGACTGTATAATCTTAACTCTCGTAATCATTTTGGTCCGGGTTTTTATCATGGAACCATATTGTCATCTAGAGACTAGAAGCGGTTAGGTTTCAGATACTTGACATGAGACAATTATAATTATTAGTGCTTAATTTGGCAAATATAATCTGCCTGTCCTTGTTTCTTTGTTCTATTAGTTAGTTATACTATTAGTTATCATATACGTTAGTATTCCTGAAGAATGTTGTCATTAATCAACAAAATGTGTCTGATGTATATATATCAGTGTCAACATACCTGTTGTGAGTAATGTCGAAATGTGATTGAAAATTGAACATTTAGACTAAGTGATTGACCATAGTGAGAAGCAGATGAGTCCATCACACGGAATCATTAGTTCATGTTTTCTCTCTATAGGATAAAATCACAGCGCTCCCCTGTAAATCATTCCAAGTTCGCAAAGGTCTGTTCGTCACAGACATGCCCCAGAGCACCGGCACGTATACACCCCGCAGCGTGCGGCAAGCGCTCACTTCTTTGTCACTTCTTCACTTAAACTTCTTCTTCGACTACTTCTTTGTTTGACTTCTTTGTTACTTCTTCTTTGCTCTAGACACACTCTTGTTTTTTACTCAGGCCATTTCTTCAGCATTTTAGTTTTTCATTAGTTTTTGCAACTTCAATTTTTGCTCGTCATTGTCTTTTGCCCACATATTGCCATGTTATTTTAATCTTTTGTCTACTTTTACTCGCCATGTTAAACAGCATAACTTTTTCTACGTTAAAGCCGAACTCTTCTTTTCTTCATCCATCCAACACTGGCTCTCCACCGCGGTCAGATTGGTTCCACGCGTTGGACCACAGCGCAGATTGGAGCTGACAGTCTGGGGCCCCCCTCCCTTCGTGGCAGATCGAGACAGGCAGCCATCGGAGCGCTGCTGGCACAGATGTAGGCATTTTCCATGCTGCTTTGAATCAAGAGTTGGTGTGGTAGGCTATAACAATCTCAATTTTCATTAGACTCGTTTCAAGAAACCAACACTACATTTGCGTCCTCATTTTTCCTCAAAACTACTTCTCACAAACTCATTCCTCTTATTATTTTGCTATAGCTTCTTCATCCAGTTGTTTGTGTTACATCACATAATCTATATAATTTGTCATATTATTCATATCCATTCTCATTATTGTGTCAAATAAATAATACTTTTCATTTACCTAAGTCCTTGTCAGACAGTGTCCTTTTGAGCTGGAAATAGACAATCACCGTATCAAGAGCTTATGCTTCAGATGATGAGACTGATCTAACATTAATTCATTAATTGTTATTACATCAGCATAAAAGAAAAAAATAAATAAAATCCTTCTGATCTGATGAAGGTTGGTGCCCCTTTTACATTAACGAGTGCAAATATTAAACCCAAAGGTTTAATGACCTAATTCTCCTACAACATCAATAGATTGATTGAATAAATACAAAAAATTAAGAATTACAAATTAATGTGATGTTACAGCATATGTTTTGTCTTAGCTACAGTGGTATGGAAAAGCATCCTCTTCAAAATTTTTAGCAAGATTAAGCAAATTTTACAGGAAAGAAAGGAAAGGAGCACTATGCAAAAGTTTGGGCACCCCAGAGATTTAAGTTCTCATAACTTTTACCAAGGTCTCTTCAAATTTCAAAGGTTCCTAAATACTGTGATTCTTCAAACCTTGTCCCAACAATCAACGGTATGCGTTCCTCTGAGCTGCTGCCAAGCACTCTGGAAATTAAAATATTTGATGTCCACAAAGCAGGAGAAGGCTATAAGACATAGCAAAGCGAAAGAGAACTGCTCATAGGATTGCTAGAAAGGCTAATCAAACCACTGTTTAACTGCAAAAGACCTTCATGAAGATTTAACAGACTCTGGAGTGGTGGTACACTGTTCTGCGTGCAGCATTTGACTGGTAGTGGAAAGAATATTTAGTGAAAATTCACGTTGACAGATCTTCTTTTCTTGTAAATTAAGCCAAACATCATTCATGAATCCATGTTAATATTTTATCTTATTGTTTTTATTTATTTACTTATTTTGTGGTCACCTGAATAACAAAATGTAATCCATTAACATTATGTCAGAGATCCTGTCCATTCTGACTTACCTCCTTTCCAAGGTCCTCTCTGATGACTTGCCGAATCTCCTCCATGCTGCTCTGAGGAGCCCGGCTGTGGAGCACCTTCAGTGTGGATGTGTACTCCTCAGGGAGCAGATAGTCCAGAGCTCCGAGGTGCTGACCAACCTTAATGAAAGTACCCCGGTTGGCACAACACAGATCACGAAGACGCTCTGCCGACCGCAGATGCACCTGGTGATGGAACAGAGAAAAAAAACAAAGAAACAGTCAGAAACAGGATACAAAGTCTCAAGAACTGCATGGAAAAGCTGTGTGTGTCATTACAATCAAAACAGTTTATTTTCTGAGTGCACTGAGAAAATGTAGAGATATCTGATGTGCAATGTTCACGTTCAGATTGAACCATGGAGTCAAGCAGTGTGTCTACAAGGGTTCATCATCTTTGGATGACAGTAACTTTGACTTCAGGTTATATCTATTCAACAACCACATATCACTGGTTTCTCTCAGATGAAAACATTTTTCCTCCTATTCTTACATGGTGGCGATCTTCTCCAGACATTAACACATTTATTTTATGTGCCTAAACTGACCACATCATTCATTTTTTAGGGTGGCAGATCAGTAAGCACTTTTATCTTTAATAGCTCAACTATTCCAGTACTAACCGAGGACTAATTGTCATGTTACCAGGTCACAGACTAAAACAGTGGTCAATAGCAAAAAACAAAACAATTGTGACCTCATTGATTTTAACAACGAAAGTAATACAAACAATATAATATGTATGAAAACTAAACTAAATGAAAATAAGTAATCAGAACAGAGGTTCATAATCAAGTGAGTGACTATTTTAAATAAGGGCCCTGAATGTGGTCTGGGGTGTGTGTCTGTGTGTGTGTGTGTGTGTGTGTGTGTGTGTGTGTGTGTGTGTGTGTGTGTGTGTGTGTGTGTGTGTGTGTGGTGGTCCCATCCCGTCTGTTCCTTTTGAACCAGCTGGAAGTGATAATGCTTATAGAGAGCTCCTCTCCTGAGACCAGTGCAAATAAAAAGCCGTGAAATTAGCTCTCCTTAACCTCTGTAATCCCCACTACACACACCATGAATACAGACCAGCACACACAGACACACACGAGGGTGCACGGGCACATAAATATGTGCGCACACACACACGCACGCATGCATGCACACGCACGCACACACACACACACACACACACACACACACACACACACACACACACAGAGTCATAATCCCACAGGACCATTTGACATGAGTGTCATCTGGGCAATTATGACAAAGCAATGACAGAAACAAGTCAACAGAGATTACCAGATGAGCCTTTCTGCTGAAATTGCACAATGATATCTTTTCATATAAAAAAACATCACTACACCATCAGAACCACCTACACATGTCTGACTGCATGGAACAGTAAAGGTAAAAGCTTTAACACACAATAGGTAGTATTATTGATGTGGTTTATCACAAAAAAAAAATCACAAAGTTTTCTAAACAAACTGGATTGTTGGATTTAGTCTATAATTTCAATATAAAATTAAATGTATATATGTCTCCTCAAGCAAAACAAATGTATCTATTTTAAACTTGTTAATCCTAATATTTGAAGGATTAATATATATATATTTTTTTTTTCATTAGGGCCATGTTGGGAAAATTACTTCTTTGAGATGAATAGCTGTGATTAAATTCTAATTTCAAAATAAATCTCACAATGGTATGAATGTATAAACTTTATAAACTAAAGGAAAATGTCTCAGGACTTTAACAAATAATAAAATAATAATAATACAGACTGTTCATTCCTTTTGACTGACTTTCTATCTGACTGAATAAAATCCATTATTTGACAACAGAGATGAAATATTTTTGTAAATTCTTAATAAGATTAAGACCTGACAAAAACATTTCATTTAGCACTGATGGTCATATTATCCAAAATTGTGTTTTCCCTGTGTATTCCCCTATTCATGTATTTCTAGAAAAAAAATGAAAAGAAAGAAAGAAAGAAAGAAAGAAAGAAAGAAAGAAAGAAAGAAAGAAAGAAATGAAATGAAATGAAATGAAAAAATGAAATTGGACAAAAACTGTCTAAAAAGGCTATATAAAAAGATTTTTCATACAGACCTTTCATTTGAAAATATGCTTAAATTAAAGCTTGATATCTCATTGGTGGTCAGTGTTATATCATTTTGCTGTTAAACACTGGCTTGTTGTGCAAATAGTTCAAATCAAAGTGTAATTCAAACCAACAAAATCAGTTAGTTGTTTTTATTGTCTTCTTTAAGTAGTGTACAACAGCAGAACATAGTTTATTGCTCTGGCCATCAAGTGTTGTTTTTTTTTACATGATTTCTTGTACATTTGCCATATTGACTTAGTGACAATGAGGTCACTATAATACTTAATAGAATTAATGACAATGAGACAATGAGACCAAAATTCCATCCAAATTACACACTCTCTCTCTCTCTCTCTCTCTCTCTCTCTCTCTCTCTCTCTCTCTCTCTCTCTCTGCAGATGCACAAAAACAAAACACAGGCCTTCAGTTTGACCTTCAGATCCTTCAGTTTGAAATTTTGATGCTGCATGTTTGTTTAGAAGTGCAGAGACATCTTGAGGCTCTTAAGACTTTTTTACTCCACTGTCATGCACATGAAAGGCATGCTTGAGTACTGGTTTGTCATGTACAGGTTTTCAAAATAACATATTTTATCAATATTACTGTGCGCTTAATGTTTCACATTTCCACCGCCTTCAAACAGCCAGATCACCTGAAGTCATGTTTAAGCTATTTCTGTCAGAATGCGTTTGGAAGCTGATTTGGAGGGCAGATCAGAATCAAAATCTGGCATTAGTTTGCCCACGGCTCCGAGCCTAATCATCAGATTCATCATCACTCCTCTCTCTCAGTAATCAGTTTGCTTTGTCCAGTGGAGGTGGGCTCACAGCTAAAGGATGACATCACCATGGCAATGCTACTCACTGACAGTCTGTTACGCTGCTCAGGGATAGGCTTGTGCTGGCCTCCGCCCACCATCTCCACACATCCACCATCCAATCAAATGGACCGTTAGCGAATTAGACACATGGGTTAATTTGTGGGAAAACACAGAGACACAGGAGCTCAGTGCAGAATGCCTTTGGGTATCTCTACACTCATCCTCTTCACACAGTTGGCAAGGACAGTAAATAAAAGGCTGGAGGGTCATGTGTGTGTGTCTGTGTGTCTGCATGTGTGCGTGTGTGTGTGTGTGTGTGTGTGTGTGTGTGTGTGTGTGTGTGTGTGTGTGTGTGTGTGTGTGTGTGTGTGCGTGTGCGTGTGTGTGAGGAAATAAAGGAACTTTAAAATGCTTTTACTGAGGTATTTTAACAGGATCAACTTTTCATCAGCAGCAGTTTCTTTAACTTTCATGCTAGAATAGCAGTTATCAGTTCAGATTGAAGAATTGTGGAATTGCGTGAAGAACAATATAAGAAAAACACATAAATATAAACAGGCAACAGCAGACTTAATCAATCAATGGTGGCACAATTTGATTCAATTTTAGTCAATTACTGATTCAAAATATATCTGTAATTAAATGACAAGAAAAGGGGCACTATTTTCAGGCTCTCAAGATGAATTCTTGAATTGGGGAAAAGCAGCTTTTGAGGGCAACCATTGGCTGAAGACTAATGGGTGTACTGTAATTAAAGATGGAGGGAAAATTAAAAAAAAGTCTGTCTCTGAGTGCATCCATACAATAACAAATCATCATCATCAAGACAAAACGAAACAGAGAAAGAATGCTGGGCAAAATGCCAAAAAAGGCTATTTGAGTTTCAGTAGTGATTCAATGTCTGTAAACATCCACACTGTAGCGTGCAGGTCTTTGAAAAAAGACTTTTACCTGGTGATCAGAAATGATTTTGATCAGTATTTAGACATGAATATTAAATATTTGCAAATTGCTGTTTACCAGAAAGTTAACTGAACAAACTCCTCCAAGAATCCTTCACAGTGTAAAGCAGCATGACCAGTCTTGATTTTCTGAGCTCCACAATGAAACAAAACTGTCAGTGACCCCAACTTCATGAAGATCACTGAATGTCTGCCTGAATAAGTAAAAAAGAGACATGAACTGCAATCATTTGCAAATAACAGTCTCTGTGAGAATGATGAAATGACAGTGTACTTCACTGGCTGAAGTACAGGAAAGGCAAATGGGCAAATTCATGCCTCCCAACCATCGAAGGAGAAATCTGGTCTGGGACCATGGTTGGTTGGTGCTGCAAACCAAATGTAAACAGTCTGCCCTTGATGCAAAGCATTACTAGAGCAAGTTGTTGTACCACGTCAGTCTTCATTTGTTAACATCTGGTTCCCTATGAGATCACATGAGCCGGTACTCTGCTCCCTCTGGCACAATAATCTTAATCACATCCTGTAGTGTCTGATGTGTCATTATTTTGAAATTTATACTGTATGCAGGTTTGAGATTAGAAAGAAGAACATCAGTGAAATTTCTCCTTATCTGCATTAGGCAAAACAATTTCAAAATTGGTTTTTGAAATTCCCGTAGTGATAATTAACAACCTTTTTCCCCAACCGAGATGAGATGAAGAGAAGATGGCACCAATGTCATTAAACACTAACTGTGGTGATATAGGCTTGCAATATTTTTGACAAAAAAAACGACTAAATTGTAGTCTCAAAAAATACCTTACTAAAATCTCTCTTTGTTTTCATTGACAAAATAAAGAGGCTCTTTTCTCTTTTTTAATGCAGCAGTTCCATTTTCCGTGTTGCGTGCATACCAGGACTACACCGACACAGAACAGTCAGGACTTGCTGTGTCTGTGTAGTCCTGGTATGCACGCAACACAGAAAATGTCTGTGTGCATGTGTCTGTTGGCTGGTCAGTGTTGCAAGTATCGGATATATATTCAGAGAGTTGGTGAGGTGAAACTGTAGCAGTGCAAACTGAATGGGAAATGCTGATGCTTCAGGTAAATTGCAAGTTTATTTCAAGCAGCAGTAGCTTCAGTAGTAGCAGGAGCTTCAGTCTAAAACTTGCAAGCTGACTCATTAAGCCACATACCTTGCAATCAAAAACAACAGCCTACATGCACCAAACACCTGAGTGATGTATTTGGTAACATAACAATGCTGCTTATTTATCTTTCACATAATCATCAGTTCATTCAGTTTTGGAAAAGTGCTAATGTTCTGCTAAGGACTCTTTCAAATAGTGCTTGGCTTCTTGTTCTTTTTGTTTCTTCGGAACTGTCTCTCTTTATGTACGAATTTAAGTGTTGGCCATGTGGCCAGTTCTCTGTAGTGCAAATCTGTGGATCGCCTTCTGACGCCATTAAGCACACATAACGAATCTAATCTTTCTAGGAATCACTCATACACTCCCTTTGTGCTCTCTAATGTGTGCAAGACTTTTTTTTTTTTTTTCAATATTATTCATCAATTCTACAACACACCTGAAATTAATCTACATCATCTGCACAGTACCACAGGGGTGGCCAACAATTACTTGAAAATATCCAATTCTCAATAACTCATTATATGTAAGAAAACTAAGGCCAACTGTGACTCAAATGAGTGTAAAAGCATATTTGCTGTTGTTGTTACACCTTTATTTATAAACTTAGAATTGTGATGGAAGATAAAAAGCTTGTTATAAATCTGGAACAGTTTTATAAAAGACACAATGAAGACAATAAAGGAGAAACAGAAATTGAGATAAAGGTCATTCATTTAATACAATTTAGAAGGCATACAGTAGTGATTTAGCATCTCATTTCCATTAGATTAGGGGACTCACAAGTGACAGACTCTAAAAAAGATGGTCAAAATATGTACAGTAGAGGGAAAGATATTCCAATGTTTTGTCTCTGTGTGCGTTAAGTTATTAAAACAATGGATTTGACAATTTCCATAATGCAACTGAGTAGCATTATTAATTATATGCCACATTCACGTCATGAGGGACGAATGACAGAAATGGGAAAGATGCTCATTTTATGACTTGTGAGTGACAGAAATTACGTGAATGAAGACACAACATGTCCATTCATATTATTAAACAAATAAGTCAAAATTTTGCTAAATTTTGGGCCCTAGAAATACCAGTTAGATTATCAGATGGATACCACTCTCATGCTTTGCCACTCGCAGGTTATGCCTGGACGTTCACGTGGCACACTGTAAAGAATGAACTCTTCCCCTCATTCAGTTTTTTCCCACATTCAATTGCTTTAACTTGGTAGGATTGCTGTCAACAATATGGAAGCTGATAAAATCAGAAATGCTTAAGGTAAAGTGATCATAAGGTCAGAAAAACATTAAGAAATGTGCCATGGGGTGTAATAAGGTTGCTAAACTGCCTAGGTCTTATGGACTAACCATACTAACCAAAGTTAGCTTGCTGGATAGTATACATGCCAGCCATGTCATCACATGGTTTATTCTGAGGTTGATTGAGCTGACCCCTTTTCCATACACTAAGAGAAGGACTTGATTGAATTTTGAGACGAGATTAACCAGGCCATGGACAATATCAGAGATGACTTGACTGCAGAGTAGTGTGGAAGTGGAGCACCGTGTTGCCAAAGAGGAATGCAACCTTTAACTTAAAGAGGGACTCAGACAAACTAAACAGGCACAGGAAAATATGCAAGTAATAACAATAGACCTGGAATCATGATCTCAACAAAGTAACTGACAATACATTGGAATTTGTGGGCAAACTTCTAAAATCAGAGCTACACTGAACAACACTGATGAAAATATGAAATTGTCACAGATCTCTGGGCCTGTGGCCACTCTGGGATGTATCTGGATAGCTGTCCTAAGATCTACATTAAGAAATGGAAGAGAAGCTGCAGACAATCTGCAAAAGACCCTAGTTGCCCCCAAAGTAACAAAAACACTTGCCTTTGACAGGTGGTACCTGTTACCAATAGGCATGTCAAACTGAACTGAAACAATAAAAATGAATGTACTGCCATTGTTGCATTGTTGTTCCATTGTTGCAATTCCTTCTAAAGAATTCAGTGAATGGTGATCTCCAGATTTGTGTGGAATACTAAGAGGTACCAGATAAAATTTGAGACCCTACAACTACCTAAAGATATGGGTGGGCTTTCACTGCCATACACTGAGGACCATTACACTGCCACCCGGCTAAGACCTCTGGTATGTCAGTGCAATCCAGATCATTCAACTAAGTGGAAAGGTTTAAAATTAATAAAAAAAATGTATTTACCTGTGCCATCTCCTTTATATTTTCTAATTACAAACACCAGGATTATTATCTAAATAAACCAAATCACTTGACCAAGGGAGCTCTGAGGGTATGCTCTTAGATTGATTTCACAAGATTGCACCTTGAAATGCATGTAAGAATACTCCAATGGTTGGTTTGTGATGAAGAACTGAAGCCCTCTGAGTCCTCAGGTGACGCCAAGTCTCAGATTGCATTTGTAAAGAAATGGAGGACAGTGAACTTAATTTGGTCAATATATTCATTGATGCATATAAGATTACACATGACAAACATTAAATATCACAAATATTCAATAGAATACAAAACTTCATAAACACCACTGTCTATATCAAACAGACATGGGAGAAGGAACCAGGCCTGTAGATATCTGAAGATGATTGGAATGATACATGTTAAAGCCAGGCTAAGACTACCAACTCAAGTTCCTGGAGAGAGGTCTGCTGGAAGCATAATGCAATATTCTGCAAAACTGAAATTTATTCAAAGAGGTTAAGAGAACAGGATGAATGCTGGAGGTGATGTGGTACAAAAAAAAAAAAAAAAAGGCCGACCACTCCAATACATTTTGAGCTTGCTCTTTATTTATTTATTTTAATGCTGTCAATCGATTAAAATATTTAATCGCGATTAATCGCATAAATGTCATAGTTAACTCTGATTAATCGCAAATTAATCACACATTTTTATCTATTCTAAATGTCCCATTTATCATTTTAATAATGTTATCAACATGGAAAAGTGGATAGGCTTGCTTTGTGCAAATGTTTTTTATTGAAAACAATGTGTAGTGTTTTATTTCACACTAACATTCTCACTTTGAGCAGTCATTCACATTGGCCACAGCTTATAAAAAACTACAAGTTCACTAGGTCACAAAGAACGTTAATCGCACGAATCGATTTGCATTAATGCCTTAATAACGCGATATTTTTGACAGCACTAATTTATTTATTTTTTTTTTTTTTTTCCAATTGGCAAGAGGTTACTCAAACAAATAATGAAATTATTTACAAAAGAAATTGACTGCTCTTTTGTCGCATCATACCTGGGCAAAAATTCCAGGATAATATTTCAGGATGAATATCTGCTTAAAATACTCTGCTCGGAAGAAAGTCATCACATCACATTCTAAATTGAATGAAGAAACCGACCTCCACCTTAAGACCATGACATAATCAATTTCAAAAGACTGGAAAAAAATGTACTACACATACAGTATGTGCCTGTAATATGTATTACATTACATATGTAATTGAAAGACCCTTTTTCTGTACAAGTATGATTTTGCCTATGTCGACCCCCTCCGTCCCCCAGGTTTATGTGTGGTGAGCATTCTGGCACAAAATGGCTGGCATGAATCACCCAGGTGGGTGCTACACATTGGTGGTGGTTAAGGTGAGCTTCCTCAATTATTGAAGCACTGGTATCATGACAAGTGATATACAAATATAATCCATTTTTATTGTTTTTTCTTTGGCCCGGACACAACAGTAAAATTAAAATTACAAAAGCAAAGCAGGTTTCTCTGGTAATATTCATTCCGTCTGTTCATAATGGCATTCAATTTTATCCTTAAAAATATATATATCAAGCATCACTTCAAACAAAAAAAGAAGATTTTGAGCTAATGTGCAGTGTGTTTTTGATTCTATCATTTCTTAAGTTAATTGATATTTCAAATATACAAAAACAGATGATTAATTGTCTTATTGTGTAGCAGGACTCATAGGGGTGAGTGTGTTGTGTGCAGCTGGACGGCAGAGTGGGAACTGGGAACCCAGCTGCAGTAATTGATTTCTGCTGCCACACCAGGGCTAAATGACTGGGATTAGTGGACTATGAACAAGGCCTATTTTTTATTGGGATGCTCATGATTAGCTCGTTACTCAGCTCACTGAGGCTCATCCTGCAGCCTGTCACAGGAGGAACTGTGTGAGGATGTGTGTGTTTGTGTGCAGATTTAAGTCCATGTAGTAAATAGGCCTCGCCTCCACGTATAATAGCAGCAAAGCCTGGGGAGTTAGCAAAGACAAGAAATCCTTCAGCATTTAATACAGTGATACAGAATGTATAGTATTTCTCCTGGTCCATGTATTAAAAATGTCATTTATTTGAACAGAGCCCAACAGCAACACAACAAGGTAGGAAAAATACAAGCTATTTGTTATCTCTTACAGCCAAGTGTATATGTAAGCCTTGCCTGTGCCTCTATGATGGTGCTGTTTTCTCACACTGTGATATGAGAGGAATAGCAAAAATATGGGACTCAATGTCAAATGAGGAAAAAAAAAAAAAAAAAGAAAGAGAGAGAGAGAGAGAGAGAGAAAGAGAGGTGGTGATGATTTTTCACTGAAGGCCAAAGTTAATTTCATACACATTTTATTGTTGTGCTTCAGTAATTATGCCTCAGTGCCACATGAATAGCAGAAACACTCTGCCGCAAGCCTGTGGATACTCAGTATCAATAAGGATCAGCAGAGCTACTGTGCACTTAAGTACACAATATGCCACATGTGCACGCTTGCAAAAGTAAAGCAAATGACACTGAATCATTAGACAGGTTCAACACAAAATCTTTATATTTTTCAAAACTCAAAACCTACTTCTTGATATTCGGACAAAATCATGTAGAACCCCGATTCCAAAAAGTTGGGACACTCATTTGGAAATGATTTGAACTTACAGAGTTTACGAACATATAGAATGCAGTTTTATGAATATCCTTTATACAATCACGTTTCACAAAGTTGTGAACCTCACTCCATCCTTCTGACTTTCATACCCAATCATGATTCTATCACCTGTAACCCATGAACCTGTTTATCTGTAGAATGTTCCAAAGGCAGAAAAGGTGATTTCCTTAATGTGATCAATAGACTTCCCCAGTCTTTTGTTGCTCCTGTCCCAACTTGTTTGAAAAGTGTTGCATCAAATTCAGAATAAGCATGTATTTAGAAATATCATTGAAGTCGATGAGGTAAAACATCAAATATATTGTCTTTGTTCTGATTTCAAATGAGTATATGTCAAAAAGGAGCAGCAAATAATCACATTCTGTTTTCTTTATCTATTTAGATGCATAGATCCAACTTTCTCTCACCATAAAATGTAGATATCTCATCCTCAGTACCAATCCGATACCACTGTTGTCATTGTCACAAATCCACATAATGTTACCTCATTGTATGAAACTCACTGTGGTGATTCTGATGTAAGTTATGAGGTGTTAACTGCAACAATGAACTTCTTTACTACAAGTATTTACATTCAACTTTTTCTGCATCATATAATCATTTTGTTGACAGTTCACGACATTGTGTTGTTATAATGCATCAACAGTGAAGTGATACTTTTACCATATCCTGACCTGAGAGCAAACCAAACATCACTTAAATTTATTTAACATGTGAAACAGACTAGTAATCACAAACTAGTAATCTTAGTAAACTGAGTATGACAGTGTCACCACTTCCGGTTTTACAGTTAAGGCCTATACAGCCATCCTAGGACATGGAAGAAGTGATCAGCAGTGGTATTATGCAGCAACGTGAGCTCAGTGTAACAAATGATTGGAGCAGACAAGGAAAAAAAAAATAAAAATTTAATAAGGTTAGCATTGTGTCCAATTTATGTATCCCCATCCCCATTTAAAACAGTGACCCACAACTTAACAGTAGGGATGTCCCAATCATGTTTTTTTGCCCCCGAGTCCGAATCATTTGATTTTGAGTATCTGCCGATACCGAGTCCCGATCCGATACTCCGACGCGAATGAATGGACTTCGCTTTCATTTCTGATAATGGACACCTCAAGGGGCATTATCCTGCTTATACCATGGTCACTTACGAAATAAATAAATATTAAATCAATTATTAATATGTTAATGTTGTTTTTACCGTTAAAATCATAAGTTTTTCACAAGAAGCGGCTGAGTGGACTATTTAATATCTCTCGTTGTGACACGTTGCCAAGGTAACTGGCTCTGGCCACAGAACCTGTAGCTCGGTCGGCCGCAGCTGTTACATTAGGCCTAATCAGTGGAGGGAAGATGTGAGATGATTGCTTAACGTTTTGTTACGTGATACAAAGTATCATTTCAGAGGGCAAGTGCACCTCTTACCGCTTGTTTGTGTCCTCTACTGTGTTGCCGTTGGGAAAAATAAACGGTGAAACAACATATGTTAACGTAGTTAGTTTCTGTTGCCATTTTTATAGGTGTCCACAACACTTTTTAACGGACACCCTGCAGCCAATCAGAATCGAGCATTCACCCAGACCATGGTATAAAGACTCAATAGTCTAGTATTAAAACAAATAGCTGCTTAACTTAAAATAGGCATCAAAATATCAAATGCAAACAAATGAGCAAATAAAAGTGACTGTTATCAAGTAGCCTAAGGCCAGTATTGTGCTTTTTGGAACTGCACTCCTAACTCGTATTCTCAGTGCAGTGTATTGTAAACTGCAGTGCAGTGGATTGAGGTGTCGTATCAAGTTTGTGGTGTTAAAAGCAGCTTTGTCCTTCCCACCTCTCAAGATCCTGAGCTTCAAAACAAACTGCTGCGTGCTGTCGTGTTCCGCGCATGCGCTGTTCAGTGGCATCTGTCACAGACACAGATCGGCCTGTAAACATTGATAGTAATACATACTATTTTATTCTCATTTATTTTTAATCACTATCCCATATATTGTAAATGTGATTAAAAATAACAATAAATATACATATGTATATATATTATTTATCCCATACCTGATTGGGACAGAACGTCCAATCCGATCGAGTCTGCAGTCACGCGATCGGCCCCGATTTCCGATCACGTGATCGGATTGGGACAACCCTACTGAACAAACATGTTGACTTTCATGAATAAATAACACTGTGTTACAGTTGCATCAAGATAATACTGTGTGTATTAATATCAAAGGAATTATTTTAATATGTCTGAATTACAAATAGTTTACAGCTAACATTCCTGCCCTTTGTTTTCAAAGCACGTTGTGTTTAAAGGAGTGAATTTAGATGTGTACACAAACTGTTGGCAGAACAGTAGTGTTATCTTCCACGCCGAATTGCAATTTCATTGTTCATGGTAAATATGTGGAGGCCACAAATTGGTCACAAGCTAATCAGAGGGACAGGATGTCCTTATCTCTACATATCCCAACATCATGTGACAATCAGAGTGGACAGATTTTGGCATGACAGACTAGTATTCTAGTTAAAAGTCAAAGGGAGAAAACTGGCATGGCCTTGCAAAATTCCAATGGGATCTGAAACAAACTTTCCTGCTTACCCCAGGCTGTCAGCTCCTGAGTAGAAGCAGTAGAAGTGTCACTATGACAAACCCAAAAGCCCTATGTTGAAGCTTCAGCCCATTTGGAAAGCTATGTGTCATTGTCCTGTAACAAGATTAAATGTGGATTAGGAGTCATTAACACTTTCTTTTATTCATCTGGACACAAAACCACAGGCAAGAGACCAATAATCAAAGGATTATTTATTCACCTGGAACAAAAACTGGTGTCTTACCTTAAAGACTAAATAAACAAAGAATAAAATACAAAATCTCTCTCACTCTCTTTCCTCTTCTCTATCTGTAACCTACAGACAACCACTCCTTTGCCTCTTCCTCTCACTGATGAGAACAGATAAGAAAGGAAAGGCCTGAATCAATATAAATGAGTTGCTTAATCAGTCGGCAAACCAGTTAACATGATTCAACACATTTATCTTTATGATTAATATAACATTGATGTCCGTGCTATGTAATCTTTTTTTTTTTTTTTTTTTTTCAATTTTGAATACAATCCCTGTTATCATTACTTTAATACATTTAGTCAGAATATTGGATAATCAGCCTGAATGTGTTTAACCTGTTATCCCTTTCCTTAAAGCTGCAGTAGGTAAGATCGAGAAGAGAGCAGACTTAGCCTGAAAATTTGAACCAACACAAGTTCCACGACACTCCACCTCCCTCTCCACTGCACTCATGCCCTGCCTCCATGCCCCTCCTCCCTGCAGCATCTGCGCGGCTGCCGTGACAACCAGTAACGTACGCACTGCTGAGTGTTACTGTAACAATCACTATATTAGCTTTATGGTTATTTGTTGTCTTAGCCGTATATGCTGTTGTTGGCAGCGGCGGTATGGGCAGTTTCTGCTTTGCGGTGGCTGTTGCTCCGCCATAGCTTTCACTAGCCTCCTGACACCGATCACAGAGCTGCTTGACTGAGCGGCAGCTGGCAGCATGAGCAGAGGGAGGGGGCAGTTCGCAGCGTGTGTGAGTAATGATTGACAGATGTCAGACACTCCCTCAGATGCTCCTCTGGCTCTGATTGGTTGTTTTGTGTCGGGCATGGTGGATTCTTGCAAATCGCTGTAGGAGCAGTAGGTGGGACCAATGGAGCCGTTTTTTTCCCACATATTGCATGTTTCATGTACTGCTGTCTGAGCATAGGGACAGTTTTTTTGTACAAGTTACACACTGCAGCTTTAATTAGTAGTGGTTTTATGTTTCTGTTAGCAATAAGTGGTTGAAGATCCCCTCCAGACATGCTTTAAGATGTACACTGCTGCTCAAAAGTTTGGGATCACTTGCAAATCTCTTTGTTTTCCAAAGAAAAACACATTTTCATGCATTTCACAAACAATTTTTTCCATTTCACAAACAATTAAAATTAATCAGATGATTTTCAAAGAATGATCTACATTTTTGCATAGAGGCCTACTATCAACAACTGTCAGTCCTCTGCATCAATCTCCTGGTATGGCTGCTAATCCAAGTTAATCATTTTATAAGGCTAATTGATTATTAGAAAACCCTTTTGCAATTGTGTTGCACAGCTGAAAACCGTTGAACTAATAAGGGAGCACAAAAGGGAGCATGGCATTCTTTAGGTTAGTTTATTGTCTGAAGCATCAGCAGTTGTTTGTTTGTTTACAGGCTCGAAATGGCCAGGAAGAAAGAACTTCCTTTAGAGACCCGTCAGTCTATTGTTGTGTTTAGAAAGGAAGGCTATTCAATGCGAGAAACTGCAAAAAAACTTAAAATCTCTTACCATGCTGTTAACTACTCCCTTCAGAGAGCAGCACAAACTGGGTCTAACAAGGACAGAAAAAGGAGTGGGAGGCCCCGATGCACAACTGTGCAAGAAGACAAATATCTGAGAGTGTGTAGTTTAAGACAAAGACGCCTCACAGGTCGTCAACTGGCAGCAGCACTAAATAGTACCCGTCAAACACCAGTGTCAGTATCAACAGTGAAGCGGCGACTTCAGGATGCTGGACTTCATGGCAGGATTGCCAAGAAAAAGCCATATCTCAGACTGGCCAATAAAAAGAAAAGACTGAGATGGGCAAAAGAGCACAGGCATTGGACACTGGAAGAGTGGAAGAAGGTGTTGTGGACAGATGAGTCCAAGTTTGTGGTCTTTGGATCAAACAGAAGAACATTTGTGAGACGCAGAACAAGTGAAAAGATGCAAGAACAGTGCTTAATACCATCGGTCAAGCATGGTGGAGGCAGTGTGATGGTCTGGGGGTGCTTTGGAGGTGGTAAAATAGGAGATTTGTACAGGGTGGAAGGGACCTTGAGGAAGGAAAGCTATCACAAGATTCTGCAAAGCCATGCCATATCCTGTGGACAGCACTTGATTGGGGCCAATTTCATCCTACAACAGGATAATGACCCAAAACACACCTCCAAAATGTGTCAGCAATATTTAAAGAATAAGCAGTCAGCCAGAATTCTGACTGTAATGGAGTGGCCAGCACAGTCTCCAGATCTGAACCCTATTGAGCTGTTGTGGGAGCAGCTTGACCGTAAGGTACGGATGAAGACCCCATCAAGCCAATCCATCTTGTGGGAGATGTTCCAAGAAGCATGGGGTGAAATCTCAACAGATTACCTTGAAAAAATGACAGCTAGAATGCCTAAGGTCTGCCAGGCTGTAATTGCTGCAAAAGGTGTTTTTTTTTTTTTTGATGAAAGCAAAGTCTGAAGTACACATTCATCATTTACATTAAAATCATTATTTCTAACTCTGACAATGTCATCATGTCCTGTTCATTTGTTATATTTCCTATTCAGACTAATCTCATGTATGTTTCCATGGAAAACAAGAAAATTTCCAAGTGATCCCAAACTTTTAAGCGGTAATGTATATGGAATGGACAGTCAAATTTCAGCAGATAAATGTAAGAACAGTCTTCTAGTGTCAACCTCTGGACATACGTCACTCTGCACAGTGAAGTTCAAACATTGAACAACATGTAAGAACTAGAAAACAAATACATTTTTGAAAAAAGGGGGACTTTAAACAGTGTCTTTCATGAATGCTTTGTGTAAGCTTTGGAACATCTAATTTGATGTTTACATTTTTGTTGATTGACCACAGTGATGACAGTATGTGTCAGTTCTCTAAATAACTATCTGAACAACAATGACAGCAATGTGGTAACAGTGGAATCACTGTAGAACAAGTTCTCAAACACCAGTACAATAATAACTCAAGAGATTTATATTCAGCGAATGCTGGGAGGTTTGGGATGCTACAATATAAACGCATGCAAGCTATTAATTTCAGGTTGACTAAAATTTAAAGGAATACTTGCCCACTTGTTAGCAAACCAAAAGTAGTTAGCAAAGGAGGTACTGTGCAAAAATAGTCATGCTTTCACAATATAACACAAATATTATGAGGAAGAGCAACTGTTGTAGCGGATAAGATTGAGCCACACTATGATGAGGAGGAAATGGTGCTGAGGAAAGCTGAGTGAGGCAAGGAATAAACTAGAAGAGGGGACACAGTCGCTACATCATTGGATGAACCAGATCACCAGCCTCTGGAACCAACAGATGACAGCTGCTGGCATAACTAAGCAAGAGTGCTTTTGCCACAATGAATGGGGGATTTTGGAATTATTGTGTTTTGTAAATGGACTTATTTTTGCATATTGTACTTTAAACATGTACGTTTTCTTTTTTTTTTCAGGTCTGCAGAGCAGGAGCAGAAATGTTTAGTTTTCACGTATTAACTGATTGCACAACTATAACTCGCAGTCAGGTATGTCAGCAGCTGCATCACCAATATAAATCAGCTGTCTGTTCAGTCTACCATTAACTACATATTTGTGTGATGTATATTCATATTTGTGTTGTGTATTTGTATCGTGGCATTTCAGGGGCATCCCAGAGTTTTTTGTCTCTTGAAGACCTCAGCTACTCTCCCTGTTTCACTTTGGGATGAGTAAAGTATCTATCTATCTATCTATCTATCTATCTATCTATCTATCTATCTATCTATCTATCTATCTATCTATCCATCCATCCATCCATCCATCCATCCATCCATCCATCCATCCATCCATCCATCCATCCAACGGAATTGAAGTGCAGACTTTACGATTTAATTCAAGGGGTTGAACAAAAATATATGATTAAACATTTAGAAATTGTAGCTATTTTTATACAAACACTCCTCATTTCAGGGGCTCAAAAGTAATTAGACAAATAAACATAACCCTAAGTAAAATGTTACTTTTCAATATTTTGTTGAGAATCCTTTGCAGGCAATGACTGCCTGAAGTCTGGAACCCATGGACATCACCAAACGCTGGGTTTCTTTCTTTGTGATGCTTTGCCAGGCCTTTACTGCAGCTGTATTCAGTTGTTGCTTGCTTGTGGGTCTTTCTGCCTTAAGTTTTAAGTTTCTTGAGCAAGTGAAATGCATGCTCGATTGGGTTGAGATCTGGTGATTGACTCGGCCATTGCAGAATATTCCACTTTACTTTAAAAAACTCCTGGGTTGCTTTTGAAATATGTTTTGGATCATTGTCCATCTGTACTGTGAAGCGCCATCCAATCAACTTTGCTGCATTTGGCTGAATCTGAGCAGAAAGTATATCCCTATACACTTCAGAATTCATCCGATTGCTTCTGTCTTTTGTCACATCATCAATAAACACAAGTGACCCAGTGCCATTGGAAGCAATGCATACTCATGCCATCACACTGCCTCCACCATGTTTTACAGAAGATGTGGTGTGCTTTGGCTCATGAGCTGTTCCAATTCTTCTCCAAACTTTCTTCTTCCCATTATTCTGGTACAGCTTGATCTTAGTCTCATCTGTCCAAAGAATGCTGTTCCAGAACTGGGCTGGCTTCTTCAGGTGTTTTTTGGCAAAGTCAATTCTGGCCTTTTTATTTTTGAGGCTGATTAATGGTTTGCTCCTTGTGGTGAATCCTTTGTATTTACTCTCATGAAGTCTTCTCTTTATGGTAGACTTAGATACTTATACACCTACTTCCTGGAGAGTGTTCTTCACTTGAGTGGATGTTGTGAAGGGATTCTGTGATCATCCACCACTGTTGTCTTCCGTGGACGTCCAGGCCTTTTTGAGTTCCCAAGCTCACCAGTGCACTCTTTTTTTCTCAGAATGTACCAAACTGTTGATTTGGCCAATCCTAACATTTCTGCTATCCGGATGGATTTCTTCTTGTTTTTCAGCCTCAGGATGGTCTGTTTCACCTCCATTGAGAGCTCCTTTGACCGCATGTTGTGTGTTCAGAGCAACAGCTTCCAAATGCAAACGCCACACCTGGAATCAACTCCAGACCTTTTAACTGCTTAATTGATGACAGGTTAATGAGGGAAGAGCCCATGCAGCCTTGTTAATTTTTTTTGCAGCCCTCTGAGTCAATTGTCCAATTACTTTTGGTCTCTTGAAAAAGAGGCGGCTACATATTACAGAGCTGTAATTCCTAAACCCTTGCTCCAATTTGGATGTGAATACTCTCAAATTACAGCTGAGAGTCTGCACTTTAAGCCCATATTGATTATATAATTGTATCTTGAATATGTTTTCGTAAACAGCTAAAATAACAAAACTTGTGTCACTGTCCAAATATTTTTGGGCCTAACTCTCTCTCTCTCTCTCTATCTATCTATCTATCTATCTATCTATCTATCTATCTATCTATCTATCTATCTATCTATCTATCTATCTATCTATCTATCTGTGTCCCTCCTACTAATATGTCCTCATCCATCTGTGTTCATGCCTGGAGATCTTGCACCTGTGTTCGCACCCTGTTTCAGAAAAATAGAGCCCTGTGTGTTTCCTTCCTTTCAGACAGACACTGAATCTAATCACAGAGACTTGATACCTGCTGGAGCTTATAATACATCACACTGGACACTTCACAGACGAACCCTCATACACAGCTTTACTCCAGAACGTACTTATTGTTTTAATGATTTGGTTTGTTCAAGTAAGACATACCCATTGTCTTTGAAACTGCTGAAGCTGTCATGTTTTACGTCATGAATCCAAACAGTCAGGATTTTTCCTGCTTTTTATTTTGTTCTCCTACAGTAGTTAGGTTGGCTTACTTTTTCTTATGAAGAGCCTCAACAAATGTAAATCTGGTGATTTCACTAACCTCTGAAATTGAAAAACACACCCAGGGGTCTGTTTGTCACACACTTGGAATAATTATCTGCAAACATTTTAATTATCTACCCAAACGCCAGGCTAACTCCACGCCTACAGTATGTTCACTTTATAATGTGGGAAGTTACACTGGCTGCTGTATGCTGTGTGCTTTTTAAACACAGTTTGGCTCTGTAGACATTTATGGGGCCAGTTTCCCCACACAGAAAATCAGATGAATCCTTGATTAAAATAAAAGTCAAAGATGATCGAGAGTGGAAAATGTATTCAGTCATTAAGCCTAATTCCTTTTCTGGACATCAGTCTTCTGTGTGTTGTTTTGGCCATCTAAATATAGTCTGCAAAACTAATAGAGTGGAAAAATATTCCATGCCTGGTGCAATTGTTCTGGAATTCCTGAGAAAGGTAGAGACTGCAGACTGATGCCAGAGCTTATGGAAGCATGTTAAAGATTTTGTGCTGCAGTACAGTGATTGCCTGGTTCAGCAGTTAACATATATGTTGTGGAGGGGCACAGTGTTGGCTTGTTGCTGACACAGCTAAATAGATTAATAGGCTGAAGTGTTTATTTAATTTCATGTCAATTATTTTTCCCGAAGTATCTGTTTCACTGTACTTGTGGAAAATGTACTATGGTCAGAGTACTACTTCACTTCAACTATCCATTTTTGTCTTATGCATTCATGAAAACGTATGAGAAATATGACAGCATAGTTATTCCACTGGGAGCTGGGTGGTGCAGATAAAGCAAGGCATGGTTTCAAAATGTTATTCTTCTGCATCAGTAACTGCAGCTCAATACGTTTCACATTTTTCAAAAGCACTTCAAGTGATTGTCAGAACTGATGACAAAATGATACACAGGGCAATAGTTACAGTGTATCATACTGTAGGGTTAGAAAAACTGTGCATTAAAACTGTACTGAGTGGGGAAATGTCAAAACTATTTCAATCCCTGTGTAAGATTTTAATTTTAATAATATTCCTTTGGAGAATTGCAACCATCTGGTAGCTTCAGAATACAGTAAACCTAATGTGCTTTATACTCTTATTTAGAATTTCCAGCTTCTTCTACAATATTGCAAAAGTACGCAATGACTTATATGTCTGTTATCAATATTGCCTTTATACATTGTGAATTTCTTGTCTTTGTCTTTTTAATTCTTTTTTAATTGCTTTAATTGATATTTGTAATAACATAAATTCTACTCTAGATACTTGTGACTTTGTTAATTTTCTCATATCAGTAGGATATGGTTGTGACTGTCACACTTTGTGTCTTATGTGAGGCTCTTCTGCAAAAGGAAAGAGATTTGCAGCAATAGAACACAGTAGCCACAATATTCATAAAACATCCACACCAGGATCCACACACCCAATCCAGCACGGTGTGTCAGCACGGGAGAAAACACACCACCTCAAATTGGCGCTACTGTCAGTTTAAAACCACACTAGAGGCCTGCCACTACTACAGAGGCTCACTGCATGGAGAGAGACTGGGGTTGCACCCAAATATAGAATTGAGGTGCCTACAAGTGGTTTTGGAGAAATTGCACAACACAGTAA
Organism: Chaetodon trifascialis; assembly: GCF_039877785.1. Taxonomy (NCBI): domain Eukaryota; kingdom Metazoa; phylum Chordata; class Actinopteri; order Chaetodontiformes; family Chaetodontidae; genus Chaetodon; species Chaetodon trifascialis. Next base: position 2,424,790 of record NC_092069.1, on the reverse strand, counting down.
TGTAACTCACAGGGCTCATATAACACACACAAGAGATAGTTCATATCATCACTCAGAAAGCACCGTTATTGATGTATTAAAAGTTTTGGTGGTATCTGAACCACAGTGCATGCAGGAACTCTCAGAGCTGCCCATTTCAAATATTCCTCCCATTAACCACTATCTGGTCCCCCTGGTTTCCCCTTCAGCAACACTTTACTTTCACCTTTTTCAGATGCTGGCTGTTGAGTTTCGGGCCAGACTTTGTGTTTGGGGAGAGGAGAAAAAAAAAAAAAACTACAGAAAGGATTTCTTTAGGACATTGAACATTTTAAGTCTGTTTCCAGCCACACCATGCTGGATATTTAGACTCCAATTTCATTTCAGTCAGTATGCCTCATCCAACCACAGTCTTAGGAACAACTGAACAGCATAAAATGTTAATGTTGTAACATTATGTATAGTGAAAAATAAAAGCTGCTCAATGTTTTTTAGTGAAAAATAAAAGCTGCTGTATGTTTTTTTTATGTATGACACATCATATCTGAGTGGCCACTCCATGAAAAGTATGTAATGTTCAAGTCTAACGCTTTAAGGCGCTGTGCCAGCTGCTGTTTGACTCCTGCACATTGGGTGGCACAGCAGCAGTGATGGAGGATTTGTGCTGCTACCTTTGTTCAGCTTGTCAGCAATGATCTAACTACAGCAGGAAGCTGGGAAGCCAATGTAAAACGTGCCCCCTCTTACTTACAAGGTTGCCACTGCGCTCTGTCCAGCTGGTGCATTATCCCAAGTATCTTTGTCCAACCCTGTGTTCATCAGTGTATACAAAGGCAGTGATACAAGCTCTACTTAAAGGTGCCAGGTAAGGAAACGTGAATGGAAACCCCAGTCACTGTTATTTCCCTAGAATGGAACCACATAGACTTGACAGGTAAACTTGACCATGTTGACACCTGTTTAAGTAGCTGGCAGCCAGAAGCAGAGAATGTATCCCTGCATTTGTACACACCAGTGAAGGCTGGATGGCCAAAAATGTTTGTGTCTTGCCAGGCAGATGACTTGCTTAAGTAATTAAACAATGCATTGCTGAGCGCAACCCTCTTCTCATAAATATTCCCTCCTCTCCATATTCCTCAAGTATTTTCCCACCTCAGAGTTGTTCGGCTGAAAAGCTGCTGCCATGAGCTCGCCAAGGTCAGCAGTTATCTAGCCCAACCTCAGTATTTACACAGTGTGTCCCTCAGAAGAGCCAGAGCTTGAGGACTGATGGTGGGGACTTATCTAAGAAGAGTACCCTCCCTTTTTCCTCTGGGAGAAAGTCAGTGCTGGTACACTGAGAGATGTGGTCAATGCTGACACCTGCTGGTAGAAAGGTGAGGTGGATTCTGTCTAATATTCAAATCTGTAGAACAGTGGACTTGAATGTTAACTTCAGCACATATTACTGGTTACTACAGGTGCAAATCAAGTACTTTTCCTACTGTACTGAAGTATAGTTTTTCAATTTACATTTTGACAAACTTTATAATTAACTCTGCTGCATTTACTTATATTAACAGTAACCATTTCATCATCTGGTACACAGTGGACATTTACTGTAGTCACTTATCCTTCTTCATTCCATGTTGAATCTATTAAAAGTTTTTGGTATGGTCATAGTAGACAAGGCTAAAGTTTATAATACTTTGGGGGGGGGGTAATGTTGTAATATAATAAGAAACATTTTGGCATTAAAATTTCCTCAAACAACTTGACCTATGTTGTACAGTGTTGAGTTGTGTAGTTACAATATCCCAAATGTTTCCAACAATGTTCAAACCCAGAGAAATGTGTAATTTTATTCAAAGTAACAGCGCATTTCATTTGGTACCCTGTCGATGGTGTCACATATGACCTTTACTCCCTCTAGTTGCTGTAAGTTCTGGGAACACGGAAAACACTAGATGATACATCAGAGAGAGAGGAAGAAAGTTGGCGAATGTAACTGAGCATAAGACGAATAAAACTTACTTAAAACACATTACCTCCTTCCTGAACATGATTTCTGCATGAGTCACGTCAGATAGAGCTTAATCATCAATGGCGGTTGTTTAATAATGAAGACAAAAACTTCCAGGTTCCCATGATACTTCACAATGTCATCAAACTACCTTTTTTGTTTTCATTGTTTTGATTGAGAGACCCCTGGGGGCAGAGTTTTCATACTATGCATTTTAAGTGCAGAAACTGCAGTGATGCAACAGTAATGTACCTTGTTTGAATGTGGCCAGGTACCAGTACCCACTCTGTCTTATGTTTTCTGTTGCCTCTCTACTTTATACTGCACTATCAAATGAGGGGCTAAAGTGCATAACAGGCACAACTCAATCTTGTATAAGAAACAGTTCCATTCAGTTTTTTTGTAATATTCCCATTGGGGACATCCATCCTTCCATCCATTTTCTATACCACCTATCCCTTTTGGGGTTGCGGGGGGGCTGGAGCCTATCCCAGCTGTCAACAGGTGAAAGGCGGGGTACACCCTGGACCGGTCGCCAGCCGATCGCAGGGCAACACACAAGAAACAAACACTTACACTTACAAGGCCCTGCCCGGGGATCGAACCGGCAACCGTCTTGCTGTGAGGCACACGCACTACCTGCAGCGTTGCCGTGCTACCCATTGGGGACAATTAAATGCAAGTTTAACTACATGAAGTCTAAATCTACCAGACAATCAGAGGACCGAAACTGCCAAACTCAAAAATATAGAAAGCAATAAATGATTCAATAAACAAAAGAAAATAATGACAAAGCCACAGCAACTACTCTGCATTATGTTTTCATGCTTGATCCTGAATTGGTGCCAAGTTCATTTCATCCTGCTAGTATTGCATATAATAGAACACTGATTAGTCAATTGGTATTATATAACATTCACTTGATAAAATTCATTCCACTTTGATTTAGCAAAAAAGGAGATTTCCATATATCCTTGATTAGGGAACAGTGTCAGACCTAAATGATGTTCCTGAGCATGTTTACATATATTACATCCAGATTAAACTTTAACAGCTCAGGAATGTGCAGTTGTCAGTTGTCACATTACAAATAAATGGGAGGCCTTGACAATGCACTGAGTAGTAAGGCAAATATTTCAACTTTCGAATTTATATGAATAGTCTTATGCCAGCATTCCTCTCTTAAAATAATAATAATAATCATAGTAATAATAATAACAACAATAATAAGCATATCAATTATAATAATTATCTATTATTATTGTTGTTGTTGTTAATATCATTATTATTATCAATAATAATAATAACAATTTTATTTGTGAAGCACTTTTCATATAGGAATTGCAGGTCAAAGGGCTTTACAAGAAAGAAATCATGTGCATCATGTGAGTGCTTTACACAGCAAAAAAACAAAATGGACATAAAAACAGATTTAAAAAATGTATGTAAACTAAGATGTAATAAAGGGAATGCCACACAAAACCACAGAATAAAATATAAAAAATCTAGGTAAAAATAGAGTAGAATAAGGCAAATCACAGCATAAAATCATATAATATAAATGGTATAGGTAGGTTAAAATAGATTACATAGAAGGCATAAAATTAAGTAAAATACAACATTTTAAAAGAAGTGCAGCAGTTTATAAGGGCAAAGCACAAATGTTTCGGACCTGTTTCAGGAGTTTATAGCTAGCGAAAGGCTAAGGGGAAGAAATAAGTTTTTACCTTTCTTTTGAAAATATTCAGTGAGCTGCTTCACTGATATCTAGAAGCTGTGTGTTCCAGAGCTTTAGGGCATAATGGACAAGGGTCTTGCCTTATTTGTACCAAAAGCGTTGCCTTTTGCTGCAATAATATTTTGTTTTAATTCTTCCTGGAATTTTTAAAATATATTCTTCATAGCTCTCCATTATAATGAGCTGTTCTTCATGACTGAAGTAGGTTGCATATGATCAGGTCCATTTTGTGGAGATGGCATACCAAAGGGAAAGTTAAGGGAAAGTGCACAGAGCCTGATGAAGAAAATGTGGGTTAAGAAAGGAAGTTGATAACCACTGTTGTGATACCTATTATATCTGATTGGGGTTTCAGGTTTTGTCGAGCCAGGTCACGCAAAGATGGCTATGTCGAACTTGCTTCAGAATATACCCCCCGGGTGCACCTCCTGCCTGTGTACAAACTTCTCATAGACGGGCAGCAAGCTGTAACTTGCCCAATGAAAAGATAGTCCAACTAGGCTGATGAGGCTTTCACAGGCTGTTTTGAAATGAAGAGTGTGGGAAGGACTTTTTGATGCTCATCGGAGGACACTGCGACTGCACTGTGTAATAGGGCTGTCAAAATTGTCAAGAAATTATGTTCAATTGTTCCTTCAAAAAAAAAACTTTGACTATTTGCATATTTATTTTTGTGCATTATGTCCACAAGAGGGCAAACAAATACAGCAAGAGACATAGATCCCTCTCTCACCTGGAAAAGAGTGGGAGCACTGTGAGAAAAATGTTTTGGAGCACACATGGGCAGACCACCAACTCAGAGCATGGATCATGGATTATCTCACCAACTGACCACAGAATGAGGATACAGGACTGTGAGTCTGTTGTCTGCAACGTGGAGTCCTAGATGGAAAAGTCCTGACTCCCTTCCTCCTCACCCTCTACATTTCAGATATCACACACAGATCAACTGCCTCCTCCAGTTCTCAGATGACTGCAGTCCTCTGCCTCATCACAGATGGGGACAGCAGGGAGTACAGACAAGTGTCCCCAGGCATTGGTGCCAGTAGAACCACCTCCAGATCAATGCAGAGAAAACCAAACAGCTGGTGGTGGACTTCCGGAGGTGCAAATACTCTCCTTCTAACACTAAACATCCAGGGAATGGACACTGAGTTGGTGGAATGTAGACCATTTTGGACATGGTATAATGTACAGCTAAAGATTGATGTTGATCATTGTCACCCAAAGCCCAAGATGATGTCCTGAATTGTGTTGTTTTCTCCACAAACCAAAGATATTAAGTTTACAGTCAAAGAGGAGTAAAGAAGGAGAAAATATTCAAATTCAAGAAGCAGGAATCACAAACTTTTTTCTTAAAAAATTCCTCAAACCAATGAATTAATCAAAATACTCAAATATTTTTGGAGGTTCTTTATACTTTTCAGTAGCTGAGCATTTTTTAGTCACTTAGACACTGCCACCTAGTGGATATCCCAATACACTACAAAGCAGTCATAACAAAAAATAAAATCCGTATTAGCTGCATAGCCATATGCAGCTAATACGGATTTTTTTATAGTATAGTAGGGGTGGGCGATATGAGCCAAAATTTATATCACAGAACTTTTTTATGGTGACAGTATTATATCATAGTATTTCAACCTAGAATTAAACTGTTGCAGCAGCAGGTTAAACATACACATAAACATAAAATATATACAATAAAGAAGAATTACAATGAGAATAAAACATAACTAAGTATATACACATAGAAAAAGTAAATAAACAGAATAAGTATATAAGCATAGAATAAAAGAACAGAGGAACACACTAAATCAGAAATGTCCAAACTATTCCACAAAGGGCCGTGTGGCTGCAGGTTTTTCCTCCAACCAATCAAGAGGATGCAGTCTGACCAATTAGCTGTCTGAAGACTGAGATCAGCTGATGAAATGGGTCAAGTCTGGTGTGCTGCTGCTTGGTTGGAAAGAAAACCTTCAGCCACTCGGCCCTTTGTGGAATAGTTTGGACATGCCTGCACTAAATGAACAAAAACGAACGGAAACAACAGAGTTACTGCAGGCGGCCACCTAACACAGCGCCATCTTGATATCTATTTAGAAAAATAAAAGGTATCCTCTTCTCAAAACATGATTCTACTTCTTCTCTACTAACAATGTAAGGCAGCATATTTTAGGAAAGAAAAAAAATTAAATTGATGTTTATTTTCTCCTGAAAATGAACACATGATCTACATGTGTTCTGGAAGGACTAACCTGCCCCATAATGTAGGTTACTTAGTAATGTGACTCATTCTCAGGGTTAGACAAAGGATAGAATTAGGCATCTCAATAGCATTTATTGTGGTTAAAAACCCAAAGTATATTTTTTAAGTGCAACGGTCAGTGTACCACAGGGCATGTCTATCAAGTACATTTACATACAGCAACAACAGACACCAGTGTTGGGCAAGCTACTTGAAAAGCGTGGTGAGCTAAGCTACTAGTTTCTTTACATTAAATTAAGTTTCACTACACTGAAGCTACCACCAGAGAAATGTAGCAAGCTAAGACAGCAACATGGCAAAAAATAGTTTAGTACATCAAAGTTATTTCTTTTTACATTGACCCAACTTAATTCCAAGTCAGTGCTATCTCAGTGATAAACAAAACTGTCAGACAAATAGAGAGCCAGGCAAAAAATGTGAACTTCAATTGCTAATTAAACAATAAGCTGTGCTCTCTGTTCTCACTGCTACAAAACCAATACATAATAACAAAAAGTAGGTGGTGTGTGTGTGTGTGTGTGTGTGTGTGTGTGTGTGTGTGTGTGTGTGTGTGTGTGTGTGTGTGTGTGTGTGTGAGAACATGCACCTGTGCTTGCATGGTGATGCTCAATTTAGACTTGGGGACATTTGCTGGACGAACTGCTTACTCAAAATTTAATAACTCAGCTGAAACCACTGTAGAAAAAGAATAAAAATTCTGACTCCCCAGGGAACAGTTCCTCTCCATCCTCACTCTCTGCCATATTTCCATCAAGAAAATTTAAGCTCACATATCTGTATTCCCCTGAAAGAGAGACACTGTAGGCATGAGCCCAAGAATTGTTACGTGATGTCACTGTTTAGTAGTTTAAGTAGTAGTTTAGTTTAGAAGTGCTTTATTCAGCTAAACATATACATATGTGTATGGCAGTAGTGACACTTGCTGATCCTTAGCAGTTCCATTTCAGTCTGCAGTATAAAGTTTATTACAGCACTACTTGATCAATAAAAGAGCTTAGTTACTGAAAACCTATTTGATTCATAAAACAGCGATGCTACCACCACGATACTGAGAAATGGGGTTAGAGTAGTAACGCCACAACTTTTGCTGCTACTGGTCAACACTGACAAACACAAATACCAAGATAGTACACTTTGGCAGAAAACCCAAAGTATACTATATAAGTACAACAGTCAGTGTACCACAGGACGTCAATCAAGTACATGCACATACAGCAGCAACAGATTCACTAAAGGATGCAGCACACAGCAGAGGGGGCTTTCCTGCAACAACAAAACCAGCTGAGCTTGTGACGCAGTATCATATGTGTAGATAATGTAGGTCTGGTTATTTAACTGTCTCCAGATGAGACAGTTTCTCTTAATTGTCCCTCCATATTGACTACACCAACACTGCTGCAGTGTGCGGGCCTAAAATAGATGCTACTAGCCACATTAGCCATGAAATGTACTACAGCCAAATTCAGCAGGCTAACAAACATTAGTAAAGCAAAATTAAAATGGCAAAACATCAACAACAGATAAGTTTAACTTTGAAGTTATATTCGACCCTTTCTAGACCTTCAATTTTGCAGTGAATCATGCTTTGGATTGGCCCTAAAAGCAGTTAAAAGTAAAATGATTAGTGCACAAAAGTAGCTAAAAAGACTCGCAGTTGTTGTGGGGATGTTTTCATCCCAATCAATCACTTCTTCAGATGATGGGAGTAGGTGGATACTTTTGTGATGGTTCTTGCAGCCAACAAGGAAACTGGTGTGTGATACTCGTAATATTAGCTTCCACATCTTAATGTTTGTGGGGTGTGCATTACAGAAAGGAAAATAGTTCTATTAGTACGTGCCCTCTAGCCACAGTAAAGCACATTATTTTTAACATGCTAAAACCTTTATCATGGTAATGATGGTACAGCAAAATCTGTGTCATGGCAGAAGGTGACATCAGTGACAGTGACAAAACCAGTATACTGCCAATCAGCATTCAGTATCAGCAACAAAAAGAAAAAAGTGACTGGGGCATCTATAATGGACATGGCAGATCTATGCAATTATTACTAAATAGATCCACTACAAGAGGCATGGGAAACACACTAGAGGTCTTTATGAGTCCAGGATTTTGGACATGATCCAAAACATACCCATACATAAAATCTGACTTGCATACTTAGTTTTTTGTTTTTTTGTTTTGGTTAATTTTCTAAAAGACTGAGAGATGCCAATCTGAATAGGACCCAGACAAGTCAGATCCAATTTAAATGAAATCAAAATGAAATCAAAATGTATTCATATAACACATTTTATACATGATAAAATGGAACACAAAGTGCTAACAGTTAAAAAAATTATAAAGGAAAACATAAAAACAGAGAAAAGCCATTCCTCCCACCCTCCATATATACATATGCACACCCACAACTACACACACACACACACACACACACACACACACACACACACACACACACACACACACACACACACACACAGTAGTGAGAGATGGCAAGGCACTGAGGATCGGGGAAAACACCACCTTTGGGGCCGTCCACACTGAGAGGAGTCATGGCAGACTATGACCACAGGGGGGGCCGGCACCCGGCTCCCCCGACTCCGACAGAGAGGTCGACCCCCACACCAAGGTGGGGAGCCCCCCACCCAGCCAGGCGGAAGGAACCTGGGATCAGCACCCCCAGCAGCATACCAGACACAGCTCTCAGTGTGGAGGACCCCCCCCCCCCCCCCCCCCCCCCCCCCCCCCCAAGGAAACAGGAAACATTGCAGATAAAAGGGAAAGGCATGATATAAGACAACTAAAATAAATTGAACATTTAAATAAAGAAAAATATATAAGATAAAAAATGAAGTCGATTAAATAGGATAAAATACTACAGAATGTAAAACAACAAAATTAAAGGCATCAATATAAGATAATGAAAAGAACATAAGAAGAATTTAAAGCTCAGTTTAAAGCCTGATTAAAAAGGTGTGTCTTTAACCTTCTTTTAAAAATATCAACAGTCTCTGCAGTCCTGAGGCTCTCTGGCAGGCTGCTCCACAGGTGTGGAGCATAGTGGCTAAATGCCGCCTCACCGTGGGTTTTTGTTCTGGCTTTTGGTATATCCATACAGCCAGTGCTGGAGGAACTCCGGGTCCGCAAGGGTTCATACGGTAAAAGCAGGTCAGATAACTAAGTAGGCGCAAGGCCATTAAGACGTTTAAAAACTAGTAAAAGAATCTTAAAATCGATCCTGAAGCGGACAGGGAGCCAATGCAGCAACTGTAAAACGGGTGTAATGGGGGCCCGCCCTCTGGTCTTCGTCAGCACACATGCGGCTGAGTTTTGAAGTAATTGGAGGTTTGAAATACTCTTTTTAGGAAGACCAGAGAGCAGGGCATTACAGTAATTTAAACGACAGGAAATAAAAGCATGCATTAGCACCTCTGTGTTGGCCTGAGAGAGAAATGGGCGGACTCTGGTTATGTTCTTAAGATGATGAAAGCCTATTTCTGTTATATTTTTCATATGTGGGATAAAAGTCAGCTCGGAGTCAAAAATCACGCCCAGATTTTTTACAGATTGTGTTGGTTTAAAATCTTGTAGTTTTGGTACGGCTTTCTATTTCTCATCTCACTCCTCATGGAGCATCAAACACGTGACAACGAGATGGCGCAACCGAACTTGATACTGTTACATGATTGGCGTGTTAGCGTGTCTCTCTCACTGATTAGCGATTACTCCCTACGTTGCAATCTAGACCACAACATTTTTAACAACTACAGACCTGTATCCAACTTACCATTTTTAAGTAAAATTTTAGAAAAAGCTGTTTTTAACCAAATGATTTTTTAATGAGAAACAATATTTTTGAGAAATTTCAATCTGGTTTTAGGATGAACCACAGTACTGAGACAGCACTTTTGAAGATTTTAAATGACACCAGGTGTAATTTAGATAACCAAAAACTGACAGTCTTGGTCTTACTGGATCTTAGCGCTGCCTTTGATACAGTAGACCATCACATTTTATTAAACAGACTAAAGCACCTGGTTGGCCTCTCTGGTACTGTTTTTAACTGGTTCCGCTCCTATCTCACGGATCGATCTTTCTTTGTAAGTATGGATACATGTTCCTCCAGAACACATGAAATTACATGTGGGGTCCCCCAAGGTTCAATTTTAGGCCCACTTCTTTTTAATCTCTACACGCTTCCCTTGGGGGATGTCATCAGGAGACACGGCATCAATTTCCACAGTTACGCTGATGATACGCAGCTGTACATCGCTGTGTCTCCTGATGACACAAGGCCACTTGATGCCCTTCTGAACTGCATTTTAGATATAAAGTCATGGATGGCAGATAATTTCCTCCAGCTCAACCAGGATAAAACAGAAGTTTTAGTCATTGGTCCTGAAGGCCAGAGAGAGAAACTTTTAGCAAAATTACAAGATTTTAAACCCTCACAATGTGTAAAGAACCTGGGCGTTATTTTTGACTCTGAGCTCACTTTTATTCCCCACATAAAGAATATTACGCAGATAGGTTTTTACCATCTTAAGAATATAGCCAGAGTCCGCCCGTTTCTCTCTCAGGCCAGTACGGAGGTGCTAATGCATGCTTTTATCTCGAATCGTTTAGATTATTGTAATGCCCTGCTCTCTGGTCTTTCTAAAAAGAATATCAATAGCCTACAGTACAATTATTACAGAACTCAGCCGCTCGAGTGCTGACGAGGACCAGAAGGCGGGAGCATATTACACCAGTTTTAGAATCGCTGCATTGGCTCCCCGTCCGCTTCAGGATTGATTTTAAGATTCTTTTATTGGTTTTTAAATGTCTTAAGGGTCTTGGGCCATCTTATTTATCTGACCTGCTTTTATCATATCAGCCCTCGCGGACCCTGAGGTCCTCTGGTACCGGCCTTTTAACCATTCCACGAATTAAGACAAAAACCCACGGTGAGGCTGCATTCAGCCATTATGGCCCTTATCGGTGGAACAGCCTGCCAGAGAGCCTCAGGGCCGCAGAGACCGTTGATATTTTTTTAAAAGGAGGCTCAAAACACACATTTTTAGTCTGGCGTTTAATTGACTCTATTTGTTCATTTATCTATTTATTTCATTTGTTCAGTTATCTATTTATTTTATTCTTATTTTATCAACATATTTATTCATCAGCCTAATTTATTTGACTCTTTTACTACTCCCCAATGTTTTTAACTGATTTCCATTCATTCAATTCACTTATTTTAAGTCTTTGTGCATTTTATTCCTTTGAATTATCTCAGCTCTTATTGCTTTTAGACATAACTGTTAGACTACGTTTTATTCTTTTAGTAGCTCCAGTGTCTCCTCATGAGGGCCCTCCACACCATGGCGGTGCTCCCGATGTCTGCGGACAGTGGTGCCTCTTGGTGTGGATGGCCCCTTTATGCGATTTTCCTCACCAGGATCCTCAGTACCAGGCCATGTTAAAAGCCGTGTGTGTTGTGTGTGTGTGTGTGTGTGTGTGTGTGTGTGTGTGTGTGTGTGTGTGTGTGTGTGTGAGTGGATGACTATGCAAAAGTACACGCTAAAAAAATTAACCTGAGCAGTTTTACAGATGTTTTAACATAGGTATGTCCAGGCGCTCATTTAGGCACATCTAAGCAGAGTACCGTTATCTCGTCCAAGCATACGGAGAAACTCCTCTGTGGAAAACACTTTTTCAGCCTTTTTTCTGCTTACTATTGTTCTTAGCTCTCTTAAAAAGATGAAATGCAAATAAAACAGCAAAATAAAACTTTGGGCTGCTCAGCAGAGTCCTCTCTCAGCGCTCTGCTCATTCATGAGACAGAGCAGTGAAACTAAGTGCGTGGTTAAGCCGGTCAATAGCTCAGCGACCCGCCCAAATTCACCATAGAAACACCAATGAGGATCCAGAAGGAAGTAACCCCAGAGATAGTATATTGCATGAAGACAGAATCATAGGAGGAGATATGAGCAGCATTTTTTTTCAGGCTGGAATACAATTTTTGACCACAAAACAGCAAACGTAAGACATACTGCAAAGTTTTTTTCTGACACTCTTTGGCTGCTAGCTCACAGAGTTTTTGTCGCACAGTGAGGAGGCAGACATCTTCTTTGCATGAAGTGGTGAAATCAGCAGATGCAATACTTTTGATGTGCGCTATTTTCGTTTTCATTGCGCGTATAATTTCTTGGGGTATGAATTATGTTTCTTTTGGGTGGCAATGCTTGGTAGAGGCTTTCAGCTGAGTTTCTCACCGTCATTCTGGTATGCTACAAGTTAGGATTGGTGCTTCTTAGCGTGAGCATTGACCATCTGAACTGCACTCATGTCACACTGCCCTGCAAAGTGATTTTTAATTAGTCACAGTATTACCGTATACCCCGGGAAAATGTGGGGAAGGTTTGACGGTATCAAAATTTGGATACCGCCCAACTCTAACAAACGATACACCTTCTGGTGCAACTTAATGTTGCGGTAGAAAGGCAATGTAGAGCAGAGACTGTTGATTCATGATGATGTCATGGCCCTGTCACAGGGATTCCCCCTGAGTTCCGGTGGGTCTTGTCCAGGACACCAGGATTTGGATTCAGACCAAATCTTGCACTCAGGTGTGATTTGCAAGACCAAATGAATTTTGGCACTATTCGCTCTTTGTCCTGAGATTTTTATCTGGTTTTTGGTTCTACATGAAGGACTGACTTTGTTCTCATGGTAAGGTCCCAACAGCACTCAAAAGAGTACTGGTATTAAGCACTGGTATCAGTAAGCAGTATCAACTTTGGTATTGTTAATAAAATAACAAAATCCTAAACATACCCATCCCTAGTTGTAGACAATAACAAGTGCAGTTTTCTCATAACAGGGCTTACCATTGTCCCCATTTCTCTCTTCTTTTGAGCGCTTCTTTCACATTGGCGTTACTTGTGTCTTGCTTGACCATGACTTGATTTGTCATTTTTGATGTTTAACAGCGACTCACCTCTACTTGCTTGAGTCTTGAAGAATAAGACTTGAGACTTTTATGACTTGCACATGTGGGAGTTGTCTGCATGAAATTGTGAAGAAATTGTATCATTCTTCAAAAAAAAAAAAAAAAAAATTCAATTACACACAGCATTGCTGATGTAAGATGCAGATGACCTCAGCAGCACCCTGTCAGTGAGATGCAACCATTGGAAAATTCATCTGTATTACAGTAACTGACTTTCCCTGAGTGTATCTCCATCTCATGTGTTGACCCTGTATTGACAGCATATTTAAAGCGGATGTTCAACAGTTTTTCAAATCTTGTCCTGAAGATTATAAATACATCTCTACAAATATGCATCTTCCCAAACACGTTCATAATAGCTGTTAGAAAACCCTTACTAAAGAAACCCAAGCTTGATGATAATGCACTAACCAACAATTGGTTGATATCCAACCTTTCATTCATAAGTAAGATGTTGGAAAAGACAGTTTCAGTGCATATGAACTCCTTTCTTAAAGAAAATAATCTATTGGAGAAATTCCATTCAGGCTTTCAATCTTACCATATCACTGAAACTGCTCTGACTAGAAGAATCCGCAACCTCAGACTAAATTCTGATGAAAATAAGGTCTCAATTCTTGTCTTCTTAGACCTAAAGTGCAGTAATTGATAAGACTGACCATGGTATCTTGATCAATCATCTTGAAGTTGGTTGGTCTTTCCAGCTGTGGAGTTTTACATCAGTCTTGGAGATCAGGTGTCTGAGAAACATGACATTTGTTTTGTGGTTGTACAATCGAGCTGCATTGGTCCATGACTATTTTCACTATATATGCTGCCACTTGGTGACATCATTAGAGAGCACAAAGTATGTTTCCATAGTTGCACAGATGACACACAACTTAACATCTGTGCTCAACCAAATGATGCTGCAGCTATAGACTCCATTATTAAGTGTTTTTTGTGAATAAATAAATAGATGAGCAATAGTTTCTTAAAGTTAAACTGAAATTGTACATGTCAACCCTAAAACAAAAAGGAATGCTGCTGAACAAACTTGAGGTTATCAGTCTTGGTGTTATCCAAGAATCAGACCAATGCTTCAAGTCCCTAATCAGCACGATGAGCAAAACTTTTTCCACCACAGAAAAATAGCTAAAGCATGGCCATTTATAAATCAAAAAGAAAAACTGATTCATGCCTTTATTTCAAGCCAACTTGATTACTGTAATGCACTATTGGATGGATTAAATGATCCTAACTCTCTCGAGCCTATAACACCTAATCATCTCATTCAGATGAAATCCAAGACAGCTCTTCCACCTCCAGGAAAATTTGTGAGTGAGGACATGTATGGTACAAAGCACTGGCGCCGTGTTGAATACTTGATAGAGCAGTTCTGGAGTCGGTGGAAGCAAGAGTATCTTCTTAACATTTCCACCAGGCAGAAGTGGCATATGGCCCCATTCTAAAGTAAACCCTACTGTTGTGGAAATTCCAGTTCAAAAATTAGTGTTGCTCCTTGAAAGCTAATAATGTGATAGCACTGTCTATTATGCAACCTAATGCTCAAGTTAAATAATTCAAAGATTGCGAGTTCCCTTTTGGTTTTTTTGTGTTGTTTTTTTGTTTTGTTTTTTTTTAGGCTTAGAATCATTCATAAATATGTCTGTTAGTGTCTGTTATGAATGACTGGTGGGAGTGTAAAAGGCCAAAATGTAATCTTATTATATATTAAAATGGAAAAGATTAAGGGAAGATTAAGCCAATGTGGGCAGTATCTATTGTATACATTTCTGTGAATTATTGCTTTTGTATATGTTTGACTTGGGCCGTAAATATTTAAGTTGCCCAGAGTTGACTGCCACCACTATGACGTAACACATCCGGTTGTAATCACAGCCGCCAAGGCAGCTGCGGCTGATTTGGTGTTGCATGAGCAGGGCGCCTGCTTGATGATCGCTTGCGGAGCAAATCCCATTCATGAGTTTACACAACGCATTCCTTGGAGAGTGCAGCGAGGTACGCGTTGTGTGTGAATTCAGTGTTTCCCCTACCATCGTACAGGCCTGGCGGGCCGCCAGGCCAAGGAGACCCCCGCCAGGCCAAAAAAAAAAAAAAAAAATCAATATGCCAAAAATAAGCCACTTATCCATTTATTCATAAATCAATAATCATTTACATTTAGGAGGGCCTCTGTGCAGCGCAACGTGAGTCAACCTGCTTTGTTGCCAAGAAACGATGCGAGTACCGCTGCTGAGAGCGCGGTCATATTTTATGGGATGTTTAAGGTTTGTAGCTAGCCAACTATGGTGCCGCCGAAGAAAAGAAAAAATATTGCAGGCGACAGACAACTTACCCTACGTTTACACGTAGCAGGGCATTTTGGAAAACGGATAAATACGCCGTCGAGCACATCATAACTATGCCAAACCTGTGGGAGCGAGTGTAAACATAGGTCGCTCACATGACGTTAAGTTTTCAGTCGCATGTTGTGATCTTTCAGAACCTAAAACGCCGTTTAACCCAGTTTACACACCGACAAATAACTGCCGTTTTCAGAAATCTCCACTTTGGCGGGAGTTTTTAAAAATGATCGTTTTCTGTGGAAAAAAAACTCTGTTTGCATGTAAACAAGAGGCCAAATCGCATGAAAACATATGCGTTCTCCCTAAGTGTAAATGGGGTCTTAATAAAAAGAACTTTTTCTGCCAGACTTCGGACCCAAGGAAAATAGATGAAGGGAGAGTAACAGAGGCAACTCTAAAAAAAATGACAAGTGCAGGTGAGACGGAAGCAGGGACAGAGTGACCATCTGGCATACCGGGCATTTGCCCGGTGGGCCGACGTGCTATTTGGGCCGACAGTCGGCCACTTTTTTTTTTTTTTTTCTTTAATTTTAAATATTGGTCTGACCGGCCCATACAGACAGTTGATCAGCGGCCCAATTGACACTGGGCTGGCCCAATGACATCGTTAAACACCCTTTGGTTTTGGCCCTGTGGTGTAATGCAGTCGGCAAAAATAAAAAATAAAAAAATAAATGAGCAAGAGTTTGTTCCTAAACACCGACCGGCCCTCGACACACGCAGTTCTGCTAAAGAACTTCTAAACATCCTGGAACATTTTGGCCTATCTCAGCACGTAACACATTCAACACATAACAAAGGGCATATATTAGATTTGGTTATCTCCAAAGGGCTTAATATCTCTGAGGTTATGGTGACAGATGTTGCTCTTTCTGATCATTACTGTGTGTCATTTAAAATGGCCACCCCTGCTATTCATAACAAAAGTGGAACAGAGGTAATCAAAAAGCGTTATATTAATGATAACACCTGTGCAGTCTTCACTCAGTCTTTTACACCATCACCAACACTGCCCTCAGCGTCAACTGATGACCTTGTAAATGATTTCAGTGCCAAAGTTATGACTATTATTGACTCCATCGCTCCAATTAAGACCAAAGTTTTGTCAGGAAGGAAAAAGGCACCTTGGAGAAACACCACACTGGTCAAAGTCCAGAAAAGAGTCTGCAGACAGGCAGAGCGCAGATGGCGAAAAACCAAACTCCAGGTTCATTATGAAATTTACAAAAACAGTCTCCACACCTATAACCATGAACTAAAGAAGGCAAGGCAAGCATTCTTCTCAGAGATTATCAACAGAAACTGTAAAAATGCCCGCACTTTATTTTCTGTTGTGGATAGACTGACAAACCCCACAGCATCAGTCCCTCCTGAGCTGCTGTCCAACAAGTCATGCAATGATTTTGCAGCCTTTTTTACAGATAAAATTTCAAGGATAAGACAAACAGTGTGCAGCTCCAACTCAATGATAAGTCCATCTGTGCCTTCTTGTTCTCCAGTTAATCTAGCACATTTTAACCTTCCAGACCATACAAGGCTGACAGAAACTGTGTCACAGTTAAAATCCACAACATGCTGCCTTGATACTCTGCCAACAAACTTTTTTAAAAATGTTTTTAATTGCATAGCTCCAGATGTGTTGCAGATAATAAATAATTCTCTTCAGTCCGGTCAGTTTCGCCAGGCCTTGAAAACTGCAGTAATAAAACCTCTCCTAAAAAAGACTAATCTGGATGCTTCAGTAATAAGTAACTACAGGCCAATATCAAATCTTCCCTTTTTAGGAAAAATTATTGAAAGGGTTGTTTTTCAACAAACGCATGCTTTCATGATGCAGAACAATCGTTTTAATGCATTTCAGTCTGGATTTCGTCCACACCACAGCACTGAGACTGTACTTATCAAAGTTTTAAATGACATACATCTGAATAATGATGCTTCCAAAACCTCAGTCTTAGTATTATTAGATCTCAGTGCTGCCTTTGACACGGTTGATCATGACATACTTCTTGACAGACTGGAAAAGTGGGTGGGACTTACTGGCACTGTACTACACTGGTTCAAATCCTATTTACAAGATAGAGACTACTTTGTGTCAATTGGTGAGCATGTGTCTGAACGAAAAAAGATGATGTGTGGGGTGCCACAAGGGTCCATTCTCGGACCACTTCTTTTCAATATCCAAATGTTGCCCCTAGCTCAGATTATGGAGCATCATAATATCTCTTATCATACTTACGCAGATGATACACAACTTTATATATCTGTGTCAAATCAAATCAAATCAACTTTATTTATATGGCACTTTTCATACTTAATAGTAATACAAAGTGCCTCACAGGGGTTAAAAACAACAACATTACAAAACAGTGTGACCCCAAACCTCCCACCCCCCCAAATATACACAGAGATACACAATTACATACAGTCACGCACATACATGGACAGACATACATACCCACACACACAAACTTACACACACCCACATACATACACTAACTGTCGCTGAGGAGACATGGCTGGGCACCGAGAACCGAGGTGAGGAAGAAGCTACCATTTGGGGGCCACGCACACCGAGAGGAATCATGGTCCATGACTGCGGGGGCGCTGACACAGGAACCACCCCAGCCCAGGCAGGCAGGAGGCTCCACACCAAGGTGTAAAGCTCTCTAGCTACCTGGGCCAGGGCCATCCACGGAACAGCACCCCCATCGGTGAACCAGAAACAAATCCCGGTGTGGTAGGCCCCCAGGAGGAAACACTGGAAAATGAGGGGCTAGAACACTAAAATAAGATAAAAGGTATAGAAGCTAAAACTGAGAATAAAACAATAGAATGTATAAAATAGACCATAAGTAATGACTAAAACAATTGAAATAAAACATTGAGGTAACCCAATAAAAAATAAAAATATATATAATATTAGAAAATGTAAGAATAAAGGTCAGCTTAAGAAATTATAAATAGCTAAATGAGTCAGTTAAAAGCCTGATTAAAAAGATGGGTCTTGAGCCTCTTTTTAAAAACATCAACATTCTCTGCGGCCCTGAGGCTCTCCGGCAGGCTGTTCCACAATCGGGGGCCATAATAACTGAATGCCGCCTCCCCGTGTGTTCTAGTTCTAATTTGTGGTATCGTTAAAAGGCCAGCACCGGAGGACCTCAAGGTCCGTGAGGGTTGATACAGTAAAAGTAATGCAGATAAATAAGAAGGCCCAAGATCGTTAAGACACTTAAAAACTAGTAAAAGAACCTTAAAATCGATCCTGAAGCGCACGGGGAGCCAATGCAGCGATTTTAAAACAGGTGTAATATGCTCCCGCCCTCTGGTCCTCGTCAGCACTCGTGCGGCTGAGTTTTGTAATAATTGTAAGTTATACATGCTGTTTTTGGGAAGACCAGAGAGCAGGGCATTACAGTAATCTAAACGACAAGAGAAAAGCATGCATCAGCACCTCCGTACTGGCCTGAGAGAGGAACGGGCGGACTCTGGCTATATACTTAAGATGGTAAAAACCTATCTTTGTTATGTTTTTGATGTGTGGAATAAAAGTGAGCTCAGAGTCAAAAATCACGCCCAGATTTTTTACTGATTTTGAGGGTTTAAAATCCTGTAACTTTGGTAAAAGTTTCTCTCTCTGGCCTTCAGGACCAATGACTAAAACCTCAGTTTTGTCCTGGTTGAGCTGTAGGAAGTTTGCTGCCATCCATGACTTGATTTCTAAAATACAGTTAAAAAGGGCATCAATTGGCCCTGTGTCATCAGGAGACACGGCGATGTACAGTTGCGTATCATCAGCATAACTATGGAAGTTGATGCCATGCCTCCTGATGACGTCCCCAAGGGGCAGCATGTAAAGATTAAAAAGAGTTGGACCTAAAATTGAACCTTGGGGAACCCCACACTTTATCTTATGGGTTCCTGAGGAACATATATCCCTACTAACAAAGAAACTTCGATCAGTGAGGTAGGACGCGAACCAGTTAAAAACAGTACCAGAGAGGCCGACCAGGTTCCTTAGTCTATTTAATAAAATGTGATGGTCTACTGTATCGAAGGCGGCAGTTAGATCCAGTAGAACCAAGACTGTGAGTTTATGATTATCTAAATTACACCTGATGTCGTTTAAAATCTTTAAAAGTGCTGTCTCTGTACTGTGGTTCATCCTAAAACCAGACTGATGAGTCTCTAAAATATGTTTCGAGTGTAAAAATTCATTTACTTGATGAAAAACAAGTTTTTCTA
This sequence comes from Chaetodon trifascialis, assembly GCF_039877785.1. Taxonomy (NCBI): domain Eukaryota; kingdom Metazoa; phylum Chordata; class Actinopteri; order Chaetodontiformes; family Chaetodontidae; genus Chaetodon; species Chaetodon trifascialis. Next base: position 2,405,215 of record NC_092069.1, on the reverse strand, counting down.
AAATTTTACTTAAAAATGGTAGGTTGGATACAGGCCGGTAGTTATTTAAAACACTGGGGTCTAAATCACTCTTCTTCAGAAGGGGCCTCACCACCGCCGTTTTAAAGGAGGTGGGGAAGACACCCGTCTGGAGAGAGCAATTGACCAAATACAGCAGCTGTTCCTCAAAGAATCCATAGAGTGTTTTAAAAAACGGTGTGGGAATTGGGTCTAAAAGGCAGGTTGTGGGCTTTACCTGGGAAAAAACTCGACTCAGTGTCCTTGCATCAACCAGGGCAAAACTCTCCAGTGTTTCCACAGGTCCAAGCAATGATCCAGGTGTTAAAAGCTGTTGAGATAAAAGACTGGATCTTATGTCATTGATTTTTCTTCTGAAATGGTCTGCAAAATCCTCGCAAAGGGCGTTATCTGGTGTCTTGGAGGATCTTCTAAAATTTTTGTTTGTTAAAAGATCAACTGTGGAGAATAAGAATTTGGGATTATTTTTATGGTCATGGATTAGGTTTTGGAAGTGAGAGATTCTTGCTTGTTTGACTGTGTTATTGTAGATTTTGAGGTGTTGACGTAGTATTTCATAGTGAACTGTCAACTTTGATTTCCTCCATCTCCTTTCAGCACTCCTGCATTCCCTTTTGAGTTTTTTAATTTCCTCAGTTCTCCATGGAGGTGTGGGTCTTGTTTTGATTGTTTTGATTACAAGTGGAGCCACTGAGTCCAATGTTGACTTTATTTTATTGTTAAAGTTGTCAGTGATAAAATCGCAGGGTGCTGGTAAAATTTCGGCAGGAGTGCTCTGTAAGATCTGGATAAAATTTGCAGCCACTTCAGAAGTTAGGTAGCGTTTCCTCACTGTTCTCACAGGGGCCTCCCGCTGATTAAAACTGGTGATTGTAAAAAACACACAGAAGTGATCAGACACAGCCAGATCCACAACAGAGGGCGCACCAACCGACAGACCATAAGATATAACAAGGTCCAAGGTGCGCCCCCTGATGTGGGTCGGCTGCGTCACGTGTTGCTTAAAATCAAGGCAGTGTAAAAGGTTTAAAAATTCTCTGGACATTGAGTCTGAGGGAAAGTCCATGTGTAGATTAAAATCACCGGATATTAAAATTCTGTTAAAAGAGGTATGAATAATTGATAAGAGCTCAGAAAACTCACTAATAAAAGAAGTAGAATACTGGGGTGGTCGGTACACAGTTATACAGAGGATCGGTGGGCTGCTAAAAACGAAGGCATGGTATTCAAATGATGAGTAGCTGTTAAAATTGACTTCGTTCATGTGCATGTTGGTTTTTGTGATTGAAGCAGTACCGCCCCCTCTTTTGCACCCCCTGGTTGAAAATTAAAAGTTAAAATTGGGTGGGGAAGCCTCGGTGAGAACAGCAGGTGCGTCAGTGCCAAGCCACGTCTCCGTAAGGAGAATGCTGTCCAGGTTATTATCTAAAATTATGTCATTTATAATAAAAGATTTGTTTAAAAGAGAGCGCACGTTCAACACAGCCATTTTAACATCTGTGATGAACTTGCGCTCATCACATTTTTCCAGTGGAATATTGAAAACACATTTTGATCTAAAAGTAGTCCTGGGTCTCCTATGTCTGTGTGAAATTATGGTTTTGATTGTGTAAAGTGAGGGAGGGGCATGTATGATGTAGGTGGGGGTGGGTGAAGGTGAGTGTGAGTGTGAGTGTGGGTGAGGTGCAGAGGGCGTGTGTATGGGTGTAGTGAGTCAGGAGGTGATTGTGGTGCAGGACCGGACTGTCAAGTCAATGTTTACTGATAAAAGCCGTGACCCCTCCTGGTTTGGGTGTAGGCCGTCTGTTTTAAAAAGGTGGGGTCTGTTTAAAAAAGCGATAAAATTGTCCACATATGGAATACTTTTTCCCAGGCAGAATCCCTTTAGCCACAGGTGCAGCTGGCGGAGGCGACTGGTGGTGATGTCACCATAGCGCGGCGGGGGAAGCGGGCCGGAAATAACCAGTCGCTTCCCCGTGACCAGCATGCGGTCCACCATGGACCTGAAATCCCGCTTGAGGATCTCGGATTTCTGGTCTCTGAGATCATTGATGCCGGCCTCCAGGACCAGCGTGGAGGCTGAGCTGTGCTGAGCACACAACTGGAGGGCGGAGGACTCAACCTCCTTGACGCGGGCTCCGGGGCGGCAGAAGGTCCGACCATCATGTACCGACACGTGTCTGACCATCGAGGTCCCGACGACCAGCACAGAGGGGGTGCGCTGCTCCACAGCTGCCTGGAGGTGCGCCGATGGCGGGGCGAGACCCAGGGTTGGTGGCGCCAGCCCGCGGTTGCTCCTGGCCGAGATGGAGAAGAGGGGCCAGGCTGGACACGCGGATCCCGGTTGCTGTGCTGGCGAGAGCCATGACCAGCTGGGTGGACAGGTCGCGGAGGCGAGCTGGAGCACGCTCCCATGGGAGGGAAATACTGCAGGCTCAGGATGTCGTACCTGTTCTCCAGCGGTAGATCCAGAGGGGGAGATGGACGGGCCCCGGCGCCCCTGGTCACCGCTGACCAGGATTCCCTCGCCTTGAGTGGCGTTGAGCTCACCGGTGCTGGAGCCGCCGCTCCATCCTCCCTGATGGAGCACTGCCACTCCGGGGGACGAAGACAGGAGGTGGAGGGTGCTGATGGCTTGGGCTTGGCGCCCTGGTAGAGCCAGCGGAGCTCGGCGAGTGCTGGTGCCGGAGATCTGGTGGTAATGGAGCCGGTCCACGGCAGGGTGGTGTTGTCCGCGGCATCATGCTCCGGTTACCAGCGCCGGATGCCCTCATGTGGGCGATAACTTTTGACTGGGTCGAGGCGACGGTGGAGAAGTCCATAAGGATTTTGTCCCTCTCCTTGAGGTCAGCCTTCAGGCTAGAGACGTTGTCCCTCAGTTTTGAGAGGGTGGGGAGACAGGACTCACAGACCGCCATCATGCTGCCGGCTGTGCCGAGGATCCGTCACCCCGGAACGCAGAACCACCACAGGGAGGAGGTGAGTTAAATCCCACTAAGTTAAAAGGTTTTATAAAAAACTTAAAATTACTATTACCTAAAATTACTGTGGGTTTAATAAACACCAGAGTCAACGCAGGAAACGAGCGTTGCGTCCTGCTGCGGCGGAGTCGCGTTTAACTCACTCGCGTTAACTGTCATCACATGACTACAGTCCCTTACTTTCACTGAGTGAGTGTATTCATCAAATCAATGAGTGGATGTGCCAAAATTTTCTTCAGCTTAATGCAGATAAGACAGAAGTGATTGTATTTGGCCCCAAAAATGAAAGGTCAAAGATCAGTGCTCAACTTAACTCCATGTCACTGACAACAACAGATAAAGCCAGAAATCTTGGTGTAATTATTGATTCGGACCTGAATTTTAACAACCATTTAAAGCTGATTACCAGATCAGCCTACTACCACCTGAAAAATATAACCAGAATCAAGGGTTGTCTGTCCAAAGAAGACATGGAAAAACTTGTTCATGCATTCATTTTCAGTAGGTTGGACTATTGCAATGGAGTCTTTACTGGCCTAAACAAAAAATCAATTAGGCAACTACAGCTGATCCAAAATGCGGCTGCACGAGTCCTTTCAAACACCAGAAAAATGGACCATATCACACCAGTCCTCAGATCACTACATTGGCTTCCTGTGAGTCAAAGAATAGACTTTAAAATCTTACTGTTGGTCTATAAAGCATTAAATGGTCAAGGACCAAAATATATTCTACATTTATTGACTCCATATGAAGTATCCAGACCTCTCAGGTCATCAGGGACAGGTCAATTGTGTGTTCCCAGAATCAGAACCAAACAAAGTGAAGCAGCTCTCAGTTATTATGCTCCTCACCTGTGGAACATTCTCCCTGCACACCTGAGGTCTGCACCAAGTGTCAGCTCATTTAAATCAGGGTTGAAAACATTATTATTTGCTACAGCTTTTACTTAAAGTAAATATATTTGCTCAATGGTTTTAATCATTTTAAATGCTAAATTATTGTCTTTTACTGGTGTCTGTTTTTAATTTTCCTTTAATTGTATTTTATTCTTATTTTATTTTTTATTTTTTGTTCTCTTCTAATCAAAATGTATGATTTTTATGCTTCTGTAAAGCACTTTGAATTGCCTAGTGTATGAATTGTGCTATACAAATAAATTTGCCTTGCCTTGCCTTGCCTTGCCTTGCCTTGCCTTGCCTTGCCTTGCCTTGCCTTCTGCTACCGATAGGTTATTTTATTCACAGACACGTGACAGGGCTCATCTCGCCCAATCATATCATGAAACACTTCCCCTCTTTTATGTCGGTAACGTAATTTGTTAGGATCTGCGAGAATGGAGAGAAAATGAAAAGGAGGTGCAGGGAAACTGCGAGAGAAAAAGGAGCTGGCTCTTCAAGTCAGTGCTGCAAAATGCACAAAAAAATTCTGATATGTTTGCCACAGCAGGGCGTTCCTCAGCTCCCATGGCCAATGACAGTGGTGGCGGCGACATTGCAAAGGGACATGCAGTAAAACCTGTGGTAAAATGGACTGCTTTCAGAACACTTGTAATGAGTAAAGCAACCCAATCCCTTGGTAAATCTGACAATGATAAAACGTCAATAACATATTTTTGGCTAATGTCCTATGGCCAGGTTAGTTTGTACTCTACACTGCATGAAAAACCACATTTTCGACCCGTAAATCCCCGCGAAGTTCGTTGATTTTCGGCGATTTACGGCAAGTTTACGAGGAACTTCGCCGGCTCCGAAAATCGTCGGAAACGAACCACCTGATTAACCACTGCGGGGGGCGTGGTTAATCGCGCCTTCGCGAAGGTGCGAATAGCTCTAATTAGCACATGAATGCTACCGACGTTGATCTGCTCAGGCTGGCCTGCTGACTTCACAAATTACCATTGGATGATTCCACAGGCATTTTAAAAGGAAACCATCATGTGATTGGATAGCAACTCCAATCACATGAGTGAGTGATTGGATGACAACTCTGCTGCTATTGGTCATCTGTGCGCCACAGATGAACACAAACAGTAGAAACAGTAGAACACAAAGAACACAGTTGACAGAAACTTTTTGAAAAAAAGTCTTTAATGAAATCGTGACACACACATTAACAAGGATCAAGCAAGGAAATTCAGTGACTACTGGGGAAAAAAAGCAAGGAAATGTGCAGAGGGGTTCACTGATAAGAGTCTCTGGGTTGGGCCATGCCGCTGGTCCATGGTGCATGAAAAAGAGTCTAAGGCCTTTGGAAATGCTTCTTTGCTGCCATGGTCATACTGAGTTGGCGCCTGTCGCTTTGAAGGGGACTCGATGCGAAGCCTCTTGCGGTGTGTCGCCACATACTTTGGGTCACTCTCCAGCCGATCTTGCAGTGTCTGGCAGAGTTTGGAGAGCTAGGACACTCCTTGCTTCCAGCAGCTGCAAATACAGGTATTAATATAATATTAGTACTGCTAAGAAACAATAACACGATAACATATGCGAGCATGTTTGTCAAAAACAATGCAGATAATAAATAAAATTCAGCCCATTTTTACATTGTTGTGAAAATAAAGCGGCATTCATGGGACTCTTACCCGCTTCCTTCTTTGTCTGCTGCGAGCTGAAATCTTCACAGTTGCTGCCTGAACTGAAAGAGCTGTCTGGGCATACCTGAAACTCCTCCACACCATCTCATAATATGTCTTACAGGCCGCTGGAAGAAAATATATATTGGTTTGAAATAATTAAGACAGGCTTCAGTAAAAACAACAAGAAACAACAGAAAGGGTTTAAAAGACTGCTGCCCACACCATCCATGTCTGGACTCCCAGTTAAAGTCACCATCAAATATGACGTCACCATTTCGTTGTGGGGCGAGTTTAGTCTGTAAAACACAAAAAGTACAGGTCATGCAACGTTTACATTTACTTATATTCTGCAGAATATTTCCTGTGTATTTTATTAACTTACCCCTGCTCAGGTTCATATCGCCTGTCGTTTCCGTCACTATTGTGCAGACGTTGCACCTTTTCCTTTAAAATACAAAATACATTGTAATGTTAAATGTAACGTGAACAATTACCAAACGTTCGGAACGTAGTGCAATAAGAATAATAAAGGTTTGGCGCCCTAAAAACTGCACAATGTGGTACTAAATGCTAACGTTACTTATGTAACTTACGCACCCGTCTCTTCATCTCCGCAGCTGCAGTTCGGTCGGGGCTGCTCCTCCAGAGCGAGCAGTCTGGCTTTTATCACGGTCATTCTCCTCGCCAACTTCACGATCAGCTGCGTTAGCAGCCGATAGAATCCACTGAAGACCCTCAGCAGTTTCTTCTCTAAATTGTTTGGACTTTTTGGATATGGTCGCTCCGCAGCCAGGCCGTCCACTCGTCGCAGAGGAGTGCCTTCTGGGATGAACTGAAGACAACGTCCGGCCATTGTATGAACAGAGTTAAAGTTTAGCAGGACACGAAACGTAACTGTTGAAATCCAAGCTCGATTCGCGTTCACAGACGCGCCGAGGTCGTTTTCTGCCGACGTCATTGCGTCAGAGGACATATGCGAGGTCGCGCTCTCGGAATTTCTCGCGAGACCATTTTTGTTGCGTAAATGAAAAACATGCTGTGATTTTGTTAGGTACTTTGATTTTCTAAATTGATTTTCTAAAGTGACATCATCGAAAATAAAAAAAAGAAAAGTTACTTCGGTGTATTCCCTTTTTATTCCTACTTAAAGAATCATCAGTTGACTGACCCTGCTGGAATTTTGCAAGCTAATCACACAAGCATTGTTCATCTGGTGTTGTGGTGGCAAAATGCAAAAAATTGTGACCAGTGTCCAAGAACTGTAGATGCTTTAATTTTCACAATTTTGATTTAGCAATTTAAGTGGAAAATTAAAGACCTTTGAGAGTCAGAACACTTATCCTGTATGTAACCTATAAAATTATTTAAACACACTTTTAAATCCTCATGAAAAAAAAAAAAATCTTTGTATTCTGTAGGCACAGAACACACACACACACACACACACACACACACACACACACACACACACACACACACACACAAAAAAAAATCCCAATTTGCATTTGTATAGCTCTGTAGCATTTATATTTGCATTTTAACACCTCATGGTCACAGTGGCTGAGGGAGAACTTCCACGGCAATTTACAGTGACGGAAATTGACGGAAATGTGACTTTTCATGCAGTGCTAGTTAGTTTGTAATACCTGTATACACAAGTTTTGTGTATGTAGCCCTCTCCCTCATTCATGTGTCATCATCCCTCTTAAGTTTTCAGTTTCTACACTGCTATTTTTATCTTGAAGATTAACCAATAATTAAATCTCTCTCTCTTGCTCTCTCAAACATACACACACAGAGTTCAAAGTTCATTCAGGAGTTCAGCTACATTCATCCTTTTGGACTCGGTAGGTTCACAATTTATTGAGTACTACTCTTGGAAGAGTTAACATCTGATCCATCATTTCTCGTCTCTATTCTTTTTTTCTTACTGCCTAAAACATATAGGTACACCCAATAGGATGAATTCTGCTTAAAGATCCATTGCTGTGATGGAGTGGTGGAGTATACTTTTTTGTAGTGTTAATAAATTACATTTACATTACATTAACATCCTTTTTGGAAGTATTTAATGTGTCCACTCTCACTGATTCCCGTTAACTCATTGCATGGCTTAAGGTACGTGGTTTTAAAGAGTTGCACGGTTGGTATACACATTCAAGAGACCGAAAGGACCAAAAAGGTGCGCATTATCTAATGTGGCGGGCCAGTCTGGTCCAAAATGTCAGGGCCGACGGAAGAAAGGGGGGCAGATTGCAGTAGAGACGGGGGCTGCTCGAGAACCATTACTGCCTACTGCCTCCAATTGCCAATCCCCTTCTGACGGGTGACCGCGGGCCCGGTCCGGTCAAAAAATAAAAAATACAGCTAAACACAGAACATCTGGCTGGGATCCCGAATGGCTTAATAACCACAAATACAGCCCTTGGTTGTACCACACTCCCCATGGTAAGTTTCCAATTTGTTGTTTAGCTTATATTTTTGTTCTGATTGAGCTTCTTTTTTATGGTAAGCAATAATGATGAAAATAACACAGACAGGCTAGTTTTCCACTAGAACCACTAAGGGGTCATTTTTCCCCAGGTATTGTCAAATGAATGTAACTCTGTTATAATAAAAGAATAAAAAACTTCTATATTTAATGTTTATTAAATGTTTAAATTATTTATAACTGATAGAATCTCAATTATTTGTAGGAAATTCCCCTACCACAATGTCTTGGTGAAGTTCTTCTCTAAACTGAGAAAAATCAAGTGCAGCACAGAACAATGCACACTGTGTGGTTGAAGTACCAATGTGTAATCAAGCATGTTCCATTTATATGCAATAAATGCACCTTATTAAGTCACCCTCTCCTTGTGATCTTGAATACAGTCTGGGTGAACAAAAATTTGAATGCAAATGTAATAATTGCAGAATTGCAGACTGCTTGCTGTGCCACCTGACTTAATCCAACTGTGCCAATACACCATCCCATGCATCTCGTCTGTTTAGGGTTTTTTCGGTGGGTGCCACTGGGCCTGAAAAAAATTCTAGGGGAAACACTGAAATTCTTATATTGTTATCATGATGTGGATATTTTTGATGCACTGTGAAATATTTATCTTGAATGTTTATTTGTATGCATCTTTTTAAAACAGATTCACTGAGCTGTAAGGAGTTCAAGATGATTAATAAAAGACCTTACACATCAGTCAACTCTCACGAATCGTCAATCCAAGGGCTGCTACACACTAGTCTTTCAAAAAAAAAAAAAAACACTGACAGACCTCAGCTCATTCACAACTCTGCAGTTTGACTATTAACCACAACTAAGAGTACAAGAGAGCACATTAGTTCAGTTTTATCTGCTCTGCACTAGCTTCCTTTAACATTTAGAACATATTTTCAGATCCTCCTCCTTCTTTACTGTACGCCCTCAAGAACACTGCGCTCATCTGCTGCTGATTTATTGGAGGTTTACAGAAACAGCCAAAAGAAAACTGGGGATGCAGCCTATGTCAATCATGCCCCAAAGCTCTGGTACACAATACCTATAGATATCAGGGGAACCAGTATACTTAATATTTTTCAAAGAAAGCTAAAAACTTGTCTTTTCACTTAAGCCTTTAAACTAGCAATGACTACCCTGATATAGGCCTTGAATTTTTATGCTTTGCCTCACACTAACGTATTGCTGCACTGCTTTTAAAATGTTGTATTTTACTTGATTTTATGCATTCTATCTATTTATACCTTTATTTTATTACTATTATTCAATGAGTTTTGTTTTCCACCTTACGCATTCTCTTTATTTTATGTTCATCCTTATTTTGTCTTATTTTTAATATTATTACCAAATGGGTTTTATTATCCATCTTATTCTGTTTTAATGTTCATTCTGTCGTTCTAATGCGAAGAACATAATGCACATGTCTTATTATTATTGCTGTTATTATCATCATTATCATTATTATTATTAACGACAGGGAAATATCAAACCGTTAAGCTCACAACAATGCAATCTTTTTGTTATCAAGACTTTGCTACATATGTTACATAGGAGTGTAATGTAGTGGAGAGCCACAGTGTGTTCCTGAGGCTGGCTTCAGACGATAAAATGCAACCCATCTGTTCTCCCACTGCATTGTATGTTCCTCCACTCATTTGGAAGACTTGAGAGCGCTCCCATGCTTGTTCTGTGATACACTCTAATTGGCTGTGAATGGCCCCTCGGTTCTCTCAGGGCAGCCTTTGATGAGCCAGGAAGACTGGCTGCTTAAGTGGCCTTTGAGTGAAGCTCTTCATGAGAGGCTGAAAGCATCCTGGCTACGCTGCTGAGAAATGAACATGACACTAACAGGATGACAGAGAAAATGAGATGCAGAAACATCAACTGTGCAGTCAAATGTGCCCCTTGTGACAAGAAAAAAACATAAAGTTGGAGGTCAGAGGGCGCTGACATGGCTTCAAGTGACACATAGGATTTCAACATTATGTCGATTCAAAGCCTGTTGCTGGTACTGATAATAGACACTCCTTTGCCAGTTTTTTAAGTCCACTTTCATGAAAGTTCTAATATTCAATTTTTAATGAAACATCATCAATCAATGTTCATTCTCTGATTGAACTTATACAACTCTAATGAAAAGCTATTACACTACTGTAGCACATTACTCAGTAATGTGTTAATGCTCAACACTGGTTCAGCTGCTTCAGAGCAAATACCAAAACATATATGAAACTATCTAAGATGATCATTACTCATGGTATACCTTGGTTAGTATAAATGGTAAATTTTGTAAATGATTAGTATAATTTTAACACATCATTACAGTGTCCATCATATGCCAAGAAAAACACTCCAGGAAAAACCAGCAGCATAAAGACACTGTGCTGCCGCCTCACCTCTACGACTTCATAATAATTTGGAGGCGAGCCTCCTCTCTGCATTAAATCAGCACCATGCATTAATTCTAATCAGCATGTGTAGCCAAGCTTGACCAGCAGGGCTCAAGGGGCTGTACCAAGTGTGTGTGTGTGTGTGTGTGTGTGTCTGTGTGTGTGTGTCTGTGCATGTGTGTCACATACACAAGGCCAGCCATGCGGAGCCAAGCTCTTCAAAGTTCACTGCAGTTGTCTTGCTGCAGCAGAGCTCTTTATGCACTAACAGAGCAGGTGGTCTCTGACCTTTCCAGCGGCAGTCTAAAGAGGAAATCGGACTGAGCTGTGGCCTTTTAATAAACACAAGCACAAAACACTGAATGCATATCAGCTGAGATTTACTGTTATTACCTTTATTCTAGTGAGATTTCCCATACATGTGATTCTGTGTGGTGGATTTGACTATGAATAATAATGTAATCTGATATCTAAACATGCATGGTGCTCAATAGTCTCATGTCTACTTAGGATTAATCTCAAACTGACCACAAATTAGACTTGATTTTATTATCAGTTCCTCTCTTTGATGTCAGTAAATGCTAGGGTTGGGTAACATTTACATTTGAACCGGTACCTGGAATTTGGTAACTCTAAGACAGAAAATATAAAACTAGGAGAGCATATTTCTCCCATATTAGCACTCCGCACTGGCTTCCTATAAAATCTATAATAGAATTTAAAACCCTCCTCCTTTCCAAGCCCTAAATGGTCAAACACCATCATATCATAAAGACACCATCATATCCTTCTTTCCCTCTCCATCCATACCGTATGTATTCATGTCCCATTAAAGCATGTCATTAACTGAGGTTCTTCACTTGGGTTTTTGTGCTTTCTCATCATGCAGGTTCCCATGGATCGTGCCAGCACCTGAATTGTGGATCATGGCTGCACCTACTGCCGTGGCCCTGCTTTACACCCAGTGCAACTAATCTATTTCTGTTATTAATAGATACATAGTATTGTTATGTACATATACTATCTTATATTAATATAGAAATATACTATACACTATATATTACACACATACACATATCATGAAGTTATATTAGCATATACTATCATATTATTAGTTATTTGTCAATTATTAAAGCTATCATTATAATAATCCTCGACTCCTCAACACTTACTTACTTTAGTGCTAAGGCAAACTGAATAATTCCTGCCGCTCCAGTTTCACATTCCAAATTATCCACACTGAACCATCTGAAGCTGGCTCCAAAATTTGCACCCGCCACTCACAAAATGCAAATAAAAAATCTCCCTCAGCAAATTAAATAAGTTAGGTCAGCAGCCATTTGCGGTTGCTTAAACAGGCCCACTTCACTACAATACATAATAATTAATCATGTTGCTGAGTCTTTTGTATCTTGAGACTGAGCTAGGGATGGGCATTGCAAATTAGCTTAGGCTATAAATGCTAAAGTGTGTGGCATTGATTTATGCTACATACTTGTGCCTATTCAAATAAACATTAAATAAATAAATGTTTTATTTTTAATGACTATGTACAACGGCGGTGACATGCAATGTATTACCATCAATAATTGTATCATAATTCTTTGACTGATCCAACATCACTACGGTTTGTACTAATTGTTAAAGACAGTTCCAAAGTATGTGGTGGCTCATTCCAGGACTAGATCAACCTAAAAGGAAAAAGGAAGCATACGGACATAAAAGAAATAATATCCGAGGCATGGCGCTTCACAGATAAATAGGTGAGGAGAGATTTTTTTTTTTATGACAGCAATGTCAATATAATTAGCTGCAGCGTTTGCCACAGGTACTTGACAATGAGCTTATGGTTTGTGTTTTTAATGACATCTTATGCCATTTTATGGTCAGCTGAAAATTATTTTGGGCATTTGTTTTTTCCAGTTTATCATCTATTGGCAGATTAATTTTGGAACATGAGCAGGGGAATTTTATTGTGAAGCAGCTACGAAATGCGATGTGTTTGTCACTGAGTTAACAGAGCTTGTTCATTAAAAATTGGTCTACACAACAAGATATGGACATATTCTGCTGTGTTTGATAAACAGGGAGAAATGTGACAAGAAACATCCACATTGGGGTGTTAGAACTGTGGTTCCCCAACTCATCATTGAGGTGAACAACCTCTTTCACCTTGCTATGGTGTGGAGAGTGCAGAACGGTATCCCCACCCCTATGAAAAACACCACAAATATTTATCTACCTTGGATTTGAGTGCCCAGTACTCCTCTGTGCCATATTCCACTTGTTTGAAAGCAGTCAGATAATCATAGCTGATGACTGCCGTCTGCAAAGAAACAGAGCAATGACAAGAGGAGTCAGCAGGTAGACTTTTCTTTTGAAAACTATTGTACAAATAAACATAAAATGAGCAAAAACAAATATATTTCAGTTCAGAAACTAACTATGCTATATCAGCTATAAAGTGTAACAACTGTTATTAATGGGATGACTTGGTTCCAAAAGGGACGAGTGACAGATTGGAGGATTGGCTAAACTATACATTAACAGCAATACCAGTGTGATGTCCATTCAGCTATTCAAAAATCACAACCACTGCAGAATACTTTTGGAAACTATATATATATATATATATGTATATATATGTATATATGTATGCATACAAACTATGGAGATTATGGAGATTCAGCGTGTTGCACTCGTGCTTATATTGATTTGTTTCATACAGTTACAAACGTTTGCAGAACTTATGAAGCATCAGAAGCGTTTGGCACAACATCGAGAATACTTTTTATGTTGTCGTCTGCCCAAATCTCCAAAAGACATTTCGTCTCCTCTTCACTCCATGTTGAGCACGACTCATTTTAAACCGATGGTCTGATAACGTGCTAATCTTTGGAGTTACCACACTAATCAAAACAAAAAACAATATTTCCAATAATACCCACAGCAATGGGAGCCTGTTGTGTCCAAAAAGGGATATAATTTTTAGGACTGGATTGGACCGAGCGCGACTGATTGCTTTCACATATCAAGCGAACCGCACCAGGGTTCGTTTGGAAGCGAACCGAGACCACCACTCCAGCTGGGTCTCGGTCTGGCTGTTTGGTCCGCACCAGAGTTCGATGGTTTGTATTCACACCAGCCCAAAAGTTCCACACCAACGATTTTTTTGGTTTGGTTCGAACCAAACAAGGCAGGTATGAATACGCCCTTAGTATCACAATGGTGATTCTGAAAAATTGCTATCATGAAGCTGGTTATCAAGTGGTTCAGCTAACTCTGGGTTTCCCAGTCCAGTTATAGGAGTGTTCATGTGACAGAGCCAGAGTTCTTAGTTACAAAGATACATAATCAGAACCATGAATGGAGTACTTAATAGGACATAACACCATTGGAGAAATTAGGTGAATTGTAAAAGCAACAGATATAACATTATCACATAAATAGAATAGAGAAAGAAACACTCAAAACAATAAGACAACAGTAAACATAAGGCTAAGGCTCCAAATAAGTACTACAAGCAGTACAGGCCATTTAAATATATCTGCAGTACTCAAAACAATGGAAATAAGTCTTGGGTGTGCTGAACTGTGTTTGTTTGTTAGAAGTTTTATTTAAACAGTGGACACACTGTTGTGAGCCCATCCTAACCAGAAAAATTACCATACAGGTCATCTTTACAGCTTGGTTATTACTACCTATATTTACATTCATTGTTAGACGATGACCTCTTGTGGCTGTAGAAATTCAAACAGGAGCAACGGAGGAAGCCAGGTGACATCTTATGAAGAGAATTTGGAGGAAGGCTCATGGATAGGTTAAACAAAAGCAAGACTTTCACCCAGGAGACCAGTTTGTGTCTCGTGTCAAACTGAAAGTCAACACTGACCCGTTTTAAGTGACATAACTTGCTTACAATATATTGTGTACATAACAATGACATGCCTATTTTCACTGAATTTAAAGTAATTTTGTTACCAAACCTGACCAGGTAGTTTTGTTGTCTGCACTTAAGAAGTTCAGTGTTTTAGGTATGTGGATATGTTGTAGGCTCCTTGTAGGAATGGCCCAATTTTTCCAGTGATCAAATTGGTCAGTAGCCAGGCTGTTGACACATTTTAATCTGGTCAGCTGATCTCTGAAGATAACCTGCTCCAGAGCAAGTGAGCCGTACAGTATAGGTTACCATGGTGATACTCCCTGCCAAACTGAGCCTGTTTCAAGGTACCTGAAAAGCCAAAAATCACTGGCTAACCTGCTGCTTACTTCATGATACACCCCTGAGCACAAAAACTAACTAACAAAACATCAGACAAAAACATAAAACATCTAAAATGAGCGGATGTATCAAATCCAGAATCCCCAAATGAAGATTGTCAGGGCAGAATTGTGCAGTAACTCACAGTGACTGCAGCTCGTCCGAAGCGGATCACACTTAGGTCATTGAGGTCCAGTTGTCTGTTGTAGAAGTAAAACCCAGAGGAGGCTAACACTGCTGTTGCCAGAGAGGAGACTTTGAGGAGTTGACCAGCCATCAGAGGCACTGTGGGAGAAGAAATGAGGAATAAGTCCTCATAGACTTCATAAAGTATGGAGATTATGAAAAAGTTGTAAAGCGCAGAAATGAGGTGAAAGTAGAAAAGACAGAAGCATTTGATCATTTCTTTTCAGAAAGCAGTCATGGGCTCATCTTTGGCTACCACCACTCACATAGACATAACACTTTGTCTGTACTTTCATGCACATCACAGCTAAATCATCAATTTCACAGTTCTGATAAATGCATTAGAAAAAATATTTCTAGAACTTTAGTTCAACAAATGTTTTAACATTATCCAGTCTTGCAACACCAGAGGCATATGGGGGGAGCAAGACTGTGGTCTGGTGAAAGCATCATAAGCACAGTGCTCAGCAGACTGTTTTCCGCTCCTGATTTTTAAACTGGGAAATATACCACTTTTGGAATAAATCTGAGAATTATGCTTCAATTTATATCGTGATAGATCAGCATTATAATCAGGTAATTATTTCTCACTACTAAGAGACAATCATAGCAACTTTTTAAGAGGCAGCTTGACAGACTTCATGTCTTGTTGATTTAAGAGACTAAAGATGTGAAAGTGGCCGGAGTATGAAGACCCTTAATTTACAATGCTGTAATGTTTAAAGGGACAGAGGAAACCAGAACTCCCACACTAGTCAAGTCAACTTTATTGCCAGTGCTGCTATGTGCACAGGACATGCACAGAATTGACATATTGTTTCCTTCAAATCCTTGGTGCAAACAGCAATAAACATGAAATATAAAATGCAACAGAAAATATAAAATAAAAAATATAAAAGAAATCTACACAACAACACCACTTCCAGTAAAACATATAATCTCTTTATTTGCTAGACCAGAAGTGGTAGTGTTACCTGTCCATAGTTCCAGGGCCATAGCCAGGATTTTAGAAATACTAAGGTCATAAGTGAAAGGCCAACATTTCCAGAGAAACTGAAGACATGTCCGCGGCATCCCCAATTGTAGCTCCAGCCCAACACAGCTCAAACTCTGAATTTAAGTGGTGTGAGGCATCCACAGGTATCTGTCTGGTCTTCCTAACTACTGCCCTGTTAAATACCTCACAGATTTGTCGCTGTGGCTGACCAACCACCTTCCGTGCAACATTGACAATTGTGTAAAGCTTGTTTTTCTGCTTCACACTCAAATTGCCATACCAGGTAGCTATGTTGAACTGTAAAATACTTTCAACAAGGCCTCTGGATGTCATTTCCAGCATGTGTTGAAGCTCTTCAGCTCTACTAGCTCCCTTAGGTTTTGTTTGTATTATAAGTTCTTTTGCACCAATATCACTGTACATCACACAAACTAGCTAACATGAGTTGATCTGAAGCTACAGGCAGGGCTGCCAGGCAAAGTGCCTTGTCCTGACAGTTAAATTATCACACATTTTGCTTTTATTTGATGGGGGTACTTCTGGTTCACCAGCTCCATTGATTTTAGCCACCTGTGGTTTTCAATTTTCCACTTTGTTCCACTTGATTTTCAAAGTTCTTCGAAGGTTAAAAAAAAAAAAAAGGATAATGATCTGATTTCTCGTTTGCGGTTTAGAAGGGGGAAAGGCTCGTTTTCTCGTTGAAGCTTTTGACGGGAAAACGTTACATTACACAACAGTACAGCGACCTCTCACGTTAAAACTCATTTTCAGAACAGAACGTTAAGGGTACACGGCGACTGTTACCTAAGGGACACACTGTGTATTATGCAGATTGGCTGCGTTTTGCAACACGCGTGTTGAAGAGCAGATAAACACAGTCACGCCGCCGCATACATCTACACTGAACCATCAAATGTCAAAAATAACATTTCATTTAGAACAACAACCAAATGTTTCCTTACCCGTGTGTCCTCACGCTTTGCTTATCTTTCAGTTGCCGGTTTTGTTTTCACCTCTTTGCCACTTGTTCGAGCGAAGAATTCTGGTTAACGTAGTGCTATAAGAGTTGAAGCCTGCTAAATTTTAATTTGCTACCACACTAACGCGACAATGAGATATAGAGATATTACCTTTACTGTGCCCATGAATACGACCCGACTGTATAAAATAATATCGCAAAATTGTAAGATTCAACTCTTGCTGTTCATAGTAGATTAAAACTACACCTCGGGCGAACACAATGTCGCCGCTCATATACGTCACACAGGGTCAGCTGCATACGCTTCCTCTCCTCGCGTCTTAGGGTGCTTTTCATTACATAAATTGGTCTCCTCGTCTCCTTCATTCGCTTCCTCTCCTCGCGTCTTAGCTCCGCCCAGCGAGGACATGAAAGAGGGATGCGAGGAAGGGACGTGAGGACGGAGGAAACGAAACTGGATAATGAAAAATCCTCGCTCCACAGCGTCAGTCCGAAGCGACGTCAATTACTGATGACGTTTGCACAGCTGTAAAAGCTGTAAAACGTGATATTATGGTCAGATCTGCAGTCAGACTGTTCTACTCCTGATTGCTATTGATGAGGTTTCAATTATATGCCGTTAGAGGCATAACAGAGGACGGGTGTGTGGTAGATTAAACCAACAGCCTTGTAGCCTTGCTTTAAAAAACCGTAAATATATACCAAGAATTTTCATTAATTTCTTGGTGACAGATACAATTGTTAAAAGGACACAGTTGAAGTTACGTTTAATTGTGCCTCCTCGTCTCCTCTCTCCTTCGTCGACCCGGAAGTCATTTCCCCTCTGCCATGATGAAGGATCTTCCAATTGCTTAAATGCACCTGAAGGAGCCGAGGAGCGAGGAGAGAGGAGGCTTCTGAAGGAGATCAGAGTGAGGATACACCGGTGTAGCCTACGCGGAAGTCTTTTATTATTTAAGGGGCGTGTCGTATGTGGCACACGTTTGAATCATGGCGGGAGCATTGTCTTCACAAATGTAATCTTGATTCTTGTTTCAACTGTGTCCTTTTAACAATTGTATCTGTCACCAAGAAATTAATGAAAATTCTTGGTATATATTTACGTTTTTTTAAAGCAAGGCTACAAGGCCTTGGTTTAATCTACCACACAGCCGTCCTCTGTTATGCCTCTAACGGCATATAATTGAAACCTCATCAATAGCAATCAGGAGTAGAACAGTCTGACTGCAGATCTGACCATAATATCACGTTTTACAGCTTTTACAGCTGTGCAAACGTCATCAGTAATTGACGTCGCTTCGGACTGACGCTGTGGAGCGAGGATTTTTCATTATCCAGTTTCGTTTCCTCCGTCCTCATGTCCCTTCCTCGCATCCCTCTTTCATGTCCTCGCTGGGCGGAGCTAAGACGTGAGGAGAGGAAGCGAGTGGAGGAGACGAGGAGACCAATTTATGTAATGAAAAGCACCCGTAGGAAGGGTCCTCTGAAGGATTCAGCCCCTGAATTGGGACATAGCCTGCATCGAGCGTCAACATTGCCGCCATATTGAATGTGGCAAGAGTGAGCAGAGAAGATGCCACATTCTTGTGCAGCGTGGAATTGTACCAACAGGTTTACACTCCAAACTCGATCGCAAGGGATTACCTTTCACAGGTGAGAATAAAAAAAACGTTCGATTGTATGTGGCCATTATAACATAACTTTACATACAGAATATGCAGACAGAAAAGATGTTACGCACTGTCACTGAGTGATGTAATGATGTACCATTTTCATCCTTGTTTGTACTAGGACCACTCCTATGCTCTGCCTTCATCATAAGATGATCTGAGAGCCAGACTCAGGGAAGTCGTGAATAGGATGGAGAGTCTGGAAAAAGAGAGGAGGAATGCAAACTGCTTTTGAGTCTTCTCCAGCAGCAGAAGAAACGGAAGAGCTTCCATCCCCTTTTGTGAACATTCCTGCCTTAGTGTGCCACCATATCTACCTACCTACCCGCTTCGGTGGTCTTGTGGATAATGCATTAGTGTGCATTTCAGGGTTTGTTGTGCGCCAAATTCTGAAAAAGTTGTCATGTGTGCCGTGGTAGCTTGGTAACTGATTCGTTACTCGCATCATTTGATCAGAGCTACTACTTGCTCACACTGAAAAACAAAGGAGGGCTGATGATCCCTTCTAAGGGTATAGTAAAGGTGGTCAGATCATCTGAGCGGTTTAAAAAGTCAATGCCAGGGCAAGCTGTCAAATCGGCCTTGATCAGTCAGTTTGTCCGGGCTGAGATTGGTTCTGAGGATGTGTTTTCTCTGGGGGGGCCCATTCAAGATACACAGTTTGGGATTGATAACCACCATTTTGCGCTGATGTCATTTGTCGTGTCTGTCTTCCATAAACTAAGGCTGCACCACATTGCCAAAATGAACACTCTTCAGTTGCAGAGAGGCAACACACGGAAAAAGCTTTGCAAGATCATTCTTTTCCAAGGCTTTTAGCTTACGCACACACACAGGCAGTACACACACAGAGACTAGTTGTATAAATGTATAGATTGATAGATATAGATATATGTATGTGTATATGTTCAGCAATCATTGAATATGAAAATGATAAATCAAAATCAGTGAAAATTTTGTGCTCTTTATTCAGAAAACCTACATGTCACTTCTAAAATTCAGGATCTGGTTATTATAAACATCTATCCATCCATCCATTTTCTATACCGCCTATCCCTTTTGGGGTTGTGGGGGGCCTATCCCAGCCATCAACGGGCGAGAGGCGGGGTACACCCTGGACCGGTCGCCAGTCGATTGCAGGGCAACATATACGCAGACAACCATTCACACACACACACTCACACCTAGGGGCAATTTAGAGTCACCAATTAACCTAATGAGCATGTTTTTGGTCTGTGGGAGGAAGCCAGAGTGCCCGGAGAGAACCCACGCATGCACGGGAAGAACATGCAAACTTCACACAGAAAGGCCCCACCCCGGGATCAAACCGGCAACCGTCTTGCTGTGAGGCACGCGCACTACCTGCTGTTATAAACAGATGTTTAATATTTCAATATTTATCATCACAATCTGACATCTGGCTCTCGCTTTTTCTCTCACTCCCTCCATGCCCTTATCTGCCCTGCTGCTGCTCTTTGTCTTCAATTCAATTCAATTAAATTTTATTTGTATAGCGCCAAATCACAACAGAAGTTGTCTCAGGACACTTTCCATACAGAGCTGGTGCAGACCAAGCTCTTTTATCTACAGAGAACCAACAATTCCCCCATGAACAAGCACTTGGTGACAGTGGCGAGGAAAAACTTCCTTTTAACAGGCAGAAACCTCGAGCAGAACCAGACTCTGAGTGGGCGGCCATCTGCCTCGACCGGTTGGGTGAGAGAGGGAGAGCAAATGCAGTCAGAGAGAGAGACAGAGAGACAGAGAGACAGACATGCAATCACAGTAACAGTGACAGTGGATGTAATAACAGCAGTAGCAGTTGCAGTGGATGTCAGGCAGGGCCAAGGCAGGAGACGCAGCTGCAATCCACAATCCAGATTCAGCGACTGTGTAACCTGCAAGACGACAAAGCACAGAGAATCCGGGGAAGGAGCTAAGTTAGTAACACACCGTGGTAGGACATGAAAGTGTGCAGATGGAGAGGGACAGAAGGACAGAGGAGCTCGGTGTATCTTTGGAGGTCCCCCGACAGTCTAATCCTATAGCAGCATAACTAGGGGCTGGTCCAGGACAAGCCTGAGCCAGCCCTAACTATAAGCTTTATCAAAAAGGAAAGTTTTAAGCCTACTCTTAAATGTAGAGACAGTGTCTGCCTCCCGGACAAAGACTGGAAGATGGTTCCACAGGAGAGGAGCTTGATAACTAAATGCTCTGACTCCTGTTCTGCTTTTTGAGACTTTAGGAACCATAAGTAGACCTGCATTCTGCAAACGCAGTGTTTGAGTGGGGCAATAAGGTACTATGAGCTCTTTAAGATAAGAAGGTGCCTAGCCATTTATGGCTTTGTAAGTAAGGAGGAGAATTTTAAACTCTATTCTAAACTTTACAGGGAGCCAGTGCAGAGTGGCTAGTATTGGAGAAATATGATCTCTCCTCCTGGTTTTTGTCAGAACACGTGCTGCAGCGTTCTGGAGCAACTGGAGAATATTCAACAACGAATTTGGGCAACCTGATAGTAAAGAATTGCAATAATCCAGCCTGGAAGTTACGAATGCATGGACTAGTTTTTCTGCATCATTTTGAGACAAAATATGCCTGATTTTTGCGATATTACGTAGGTGAAAAAAAGGCAGTCCTTGAAATTTGTTTTACATGGGAGTGAAAGGACATGTCTTGGTCAAAGATGACTCCCAGATTCTTTACAGTGGTGTTGGAGGCCAGTGCAATGCCATCCATAACTGCTATGTCATCAGAAAGTGAGTTTCTAAAATGTTTAGGGCCTACTACTATAACTTCAGTTTTGTCTGAGTTTAGCATCAGAAAATTGCAGGTCATCCAGGTCTTTATGTCATGAAGACATGCTTGTAGTCTAGTTAACTGACTGGTTTCTTCCGGCTTCATTGATAAATATAGCTGGGTATCATCTGCATAGCAATGAAAATTTATTGAGTGCTTCCTGATAATCTTAC
The DNA here is from genome assembly GCF_039877785.1 of Chaetodon trifascialis. Lineage (NCBI taxonomy): Eukaryota > Metazoa > Chordata > Actinopteri > Chaetodontiformes > Chaetodontidae > Chaetodon > Chaetodon trifascialis. The sequence goes on along the minus strand of NC_092069.1, from coordinate 2,383,695 downwards.
CTAAAAGAAGCATATATAAGGTGAATAGAATTGGTCCAAGCACAGAACCCTGCGGAACTCCATAGCTGACTTTAGGGAGCACAGAGGAGTCGTCATTAACGCGTACAAACTGAGAGCGATCTGACAAGTAGGATTTAAACCAGCTTAGCGCAGTTCCCTTAATGCCAATGAAGTGTTCCAGTGTCTGCAATAGGATGCCATGGTCAATGGTGTCAAATGCAGCACTAAGATCCAATAAGACTAGCACAGAGACAAATCCTTTATCAGATGCAATTAGAAGGCCATTTGTAACTTTAACCAGTGCTGTCTCTGTGCTATGATGTACTCTAAATCCTGACTGGAAATCCTCAAATAAACTATTATTGTTTAGAAAGTCGCACAGCTGATTGGCAACTGCTTTCTCAAGAGTTTTTGAGAGAAAGGGAAGGTTGGATATCGGTCTATAGTTGGCTAAAACCCCTGGATCAAGAGTAGGCTTTTTAAGTAGCGGTTTTATCACAGCTACTTTAAAGGACTGTGGTACGTAGCCTGTTGATAAAGACAAATTGATCATGTCTAATACTGAAGAGTCAATTAGAGGTAATACTTCTTTAAACAGCTTAGTCGGGATTGGATCTAAAATACAGGTTGATGATTTTGATGATGAAATTATTGAAATTAGTTGGTGAAGGTCAACAGGAGTAAAACAGTCTAAAGACTGAGTAACAGTTTCTACGGTTTCTGTGTTTGAAGACAAAACAGTACCTGTTGACGGCAGGAGCCGATGAATTCTGTCTCTAATAGTTAGAATTTTATCATTAAAGAAGCTCATGAAGTCATTACTGTTCAGAGCTAAAGGAATATATGGTTCAACAGAATTATGGCTCTCTGTCAGCCTGGCTACAGTACTGAAGAGAAACCTGGGATTGTTCTTATTTTCCTCTATTAGTGCAGAGTAATAGGCTGCCCTGGCACTGCGGAGGGCTTTCCTATATATTTTAAGACTGTCTTGCCAGGCGGACCGAAATTCTTCCAAATTGGTAGAACGCCATTTCCTTTCTATTTTCCGTGAAGTTTGCTTTAATTTGCGGGTTTGAGGAGTATACCATGGAGCTAACCTCCTCTGTTTAATTTTCTTCTTTTTTAGGGGAGCAACAGAGTCAAGTGTCATACGCAATGAACCTGTAGCACCATCAACCAGGTAGTCAATCTGGGAGGGACTAACGTTAGCATAGGAATCCTTTGTTGTATTGAAACATAGCATTGAATTAAATACTGATGGGATCATATCCTTAAATTTAGCTACAGCACTATCAGACAGGAGTCTGGTATAAGAATTTTTGCCTACTGGCTGGTAGTCTGGTAATATGAATTCAAAAGTTATCAAATGATGGTCCGATAAAAGAGGATTCTGTGAGGAGACTATTAAGTCTTCGATTTCAATGCCATATGTCAGAACAAGGTCGAGGGTGCGGTTAAGTCACAGTGAGTCGGTTCATGTACATTCTGATGGAAGCCAACTGAGTCTAATACTGAGATAAACGCAGTGCTAAGGCTGTCATTATCAACGTCGACATGTACATTAAAGTCACCTACAATAATTACTTTATCTGCTTTAAGGACTAAGCCTGATAGAAAGTCCAAGAACTCAGCTATAAATTCAGAGTAAGGACCAGGAGAGCGGTATACTATAACAAATAAAACTGGCTGCACTGTTTTCCATTTTTCATGAGAAGGAGTGAGAACAAGGCTTTCAAATTAGTTATAGTCAAGTTTAGGTTTAGGGTTGATCAAAAGGCTTGAGTCAAAAATGGCTGCAACTCCACCTCCTCTGCCGCTGCCTCGAGGAATGTGAGTATTAATATGGCTCGGAGGAGTAGCTTCATTTAGGCTCACATACTCTTCAGGACACAGCCAGGTTTCAGTCAGACAAAATAAATCAATATTTTGGTCTGATATTAACTCATTTACTAGAACAGCTTTAGAGGACAGAGATCTGATGTTAAGGAGTCCACATTTAATTCTCCTATCTTGTTGTACTATTGTAGTGGTTGTTTTAATTTTAATTAGATTCTTATGTTAAACTCCTCTTCTCTGTACTTTTGGTTTACTTAGTTTGCGTGGTCGGGGGGCAGACACAGTCTCTATGGAGTGTTGGGTGGTTAATTGGGTGGTAATTGCTCTAATGGAGGCGCAGGGAAGCGTGTAGGACTGCAGCTCTGCCTCCTGGTCTCAACTCTGAGTTGTCAGGGGTTAGTTTCATAAATAAAATCGATCAGATTTCTAGAGATGAGAGCTGCTCCCTCCAAAGTGGGATGGATGCCGTCTCTCCTAATCAGACCAGGTCTTCCCCAGAAAGTCTGCCAATTATCAATGAAGCCCACACCATTTGATGGACACCACCTCGACAGCCAGCGATTGAATGATGACATGCGGCTAAACATATCATCACTGGTCAGATTTGGCAGGGGTCCAGAGAAAACTACGGAGTCCGACATCGTTTTAGCATATGTACACACCGATTCCACATCAATTTTAGTGACCTCCGATTGGCGTGTCATTACCGCCGACGTGAATAACAATCTTACGATATTTACGCTTATCCTTAGCGAGCAGTTTCAAATTTGATTCGACGTCGCCCGCTCTGGCCCCTGGCAGGCATTTGACTATGGTCGCTGGTGTCGCTAACTTCACGTTTCTCAAAATGGAGCTGCCAATAATCAGAGTTTTTTTCTCAGCGGGTGTGTCGGAGAGTGGGGAGAACCTGTTAGAAACATGAAGCGGTTGGTGGTGACCCGTGGGCTTCAGCTTGGGACTATGCTTCCTTCGAACAGTCACCCAGCCTCCCTGGTTTCCCGGCTGCTTGGGAGCTATCGAGGGACGGCTAGCAGGAGCTGCACCTGGTCGGTCCGCACCGGCTACGGGGGCCTGGCTAACTATAGCTAATGGTTTGGTTTCCATGGTGCGGAGCCGAGCTTCCAATCCACTAAGCCTCGCCTTCAACTCACCAAATAAACTACATTTATTACACGCACCAGTATCACTAAAGGAGGCAGAGGAGTAGCTAAACATGTGACACACCAAGCAGGAGAGAGCTGGAGAGGGACAGAGAGAAGCCATCGCTAGCTGCTAGGCTAAGCTGGTGTAGCTAGCAGAGCAGACAAGCGCGTAGACAAATAAAATTGACGGTCGCTAAATAAACAGACTTATGGGTACTTGAGCAGAACTAATGTTACTTTAGAGCGCGGACAAAAGGCCGCTGTAACAAAACACAGAGCAAATTACACTCAGAGGAACAAGAGCGACAAACGCACGCTACTCCTAAGGCAGCAACCACAAACAGGAAGTGAGACGTTACGCTTACCTCAGCACGTCAGCACGTGCTTCTCTTTTTTCTCCCCAAATATTGAACAGATATTCACATTGTCTTGTGCTGTCTGTGTCTGATCTATTGGAGCCTCTCTCTGCATTCTCTCCGAAAACCTAAAATCATGGATTTGATTAGCTGGTCTCTCGATGCAATCGACCAAATTTTCTCAACAAAGAGACTGGGTCAAGGTGAGCCCTCCTGCCCTGACGGAGCAGCAGGATACACGATGAACTCCTGGGAGAGGTGGAGGATTGTGTGCCTGTCAATCCTGTCAGTCCGTTGAGGATGTTGAAGATGTCTACACATTTGGATTTATGATAACAGGCTTTCTGCTGTCTGGAGTTAGCAGCTTCCTGATATATCACAAAGTTCGGAAGTTGATGGCAGGACACTTGGCTACCGAGAGGCTGCCCATCATGGTTGAGGGAATGTGCAGGGCTGTCAACACTCAGACTCAAGTGACAAGTGAGATCGGTCGCAAACTGGATGCGATTCTTGATCAAAATCGCAGGCTGGATGCGAATTCTGAACTCCTTCACAGGGTGGATTCCAACTTGGAGGAGTTGTCAGCTCAGCTCGGATCAAATTGACCACCGAATTTGGATGTATTTGAATTACAGTCACCGGGAGACTCAGAAAGACTCAAGGCAGACGAAAATTGCAGTGTTGGCCTAACCCAAACAAATTGTTATCTTTATTGGCTCCCTGAGATAACCGGCCTTCCCAAGGTCGGTATCTCTCCACTCTCCTGGATGTTATGCAGACAAGACGCTCTGGCGCTATCTCCTCCCCCCAAAATCCTCTACTCCCGTGAATTTTGTTTCTGGATCAGAACTCTCCAAGGTCGTCTCCACCCTTGTTGCAATGTAGCACGGAGGGTTGCTGTGAGGCGCCGTAATGTGGCTGCATGCATGCCCCTTCAGTGTCTGTGCTGCGACACCTACCCCCCCCCCCCCAACACCTTCACCCGCTCCCACATGTGCAAGTCTTGAGTTTTGTTGTAATGTCTTACTATGTTGCTTGTGTGCTGAGGTGTTTTTTTTTCCTAATCCCACACTGTGCCCTCCCTAGCCTATGTGTAGAATGTGTATTATAGAAGAGAAACACACATTTCACAATCACTATTTTTTTTTTCCACCATGAGATTGTGTTAGCTTGTATGTTTATATAAAATACACTGAGTAGGCCTAGATGACACATCTTCTCCTACTTTTTTGACATTGTTTAGGGATTTTTTTTAATTATTTTTTTCTTCAATAAAACTAATTATGTTTTCCCTTTAATTTCCCTTTTTTGTTTTCAGTGAACAATGGCATGCAGTGGTAACATTCGCAAGAGGGCCCTTAAAAGAGCTGATGTTCTGCTTAGCTCTTTGGAAAATGAAATGACTGGAAATTCTGAACAAGCTCAGGACAATGATGTGGCAAACTGCACAGATGACAATTCTCACTGTATTATGGACATGTCTGAGGAGGAGGATTTTAGCAGTGAAGTGGGAAGTGATGAAAGTTTTGATGATGACAATGTTTCCTATCCAAGCTTGGCATCTGTGTTATCAGACTGGGCCATTAAATATGGTGTCCCTTTAGTTGCTCTCTCAGCACTGCTGTCCATTCTCAGGGTTTACCATCCTAGCCTTCCAAAGGACGGTCGGTCTGCTGAAAACTAAGACACATCATGTGGTAGAAAATCTAGCAGGTTGCTTTTTCTACTATTTTGGCGTCATGAATGCACCTTGGAAAAGTAAAGTCCAAAGACAGACAGACAGACAGACAGACAGACAGACAGACAGACAGACAGACAGACAGACAGAGACAAAAAAACAGACACAGACAGACCGACAGAGACATAGACAGAAAAACAGACATAGACCGACAGACAGACAGACAGACAGACAGACAGACAGGCAGACAGGCAGGCAGGCAGACAGACAGACAGACAGACAGACAGACAGACAGACAGACAGACAGACAGACAGAGACATAGACAGAAAAACAGACATAGACAGACAGACAGACAGACAGACAGACAGACAGACAGAGACATAGACAGAAAAACAGACATAGATGAGCAGACAGACAGACATAGACAGACACACATGCACAAAAACATTATTTTTTATGAAATATTGGATATACACAGTCAATGATTACTTTGCCAAAGCAATGAGCATGTTCAAATATGTTTAGCTGTACTTGTTTAAACTTATTTCTTTGTCCTCTGTTGTATTGTATTTATTGTGTTTGTCCCCAAAGGCCACCTAGGCATATGGACATGTATGAAAGTGAGGAGGATACCTTTGTCCCAAAAAAGAGGGCACTTCTGAAAGCCCCCAAGTCATTTCAAAGATACACGATTTGCCCGTCCAGTGATACAGTGGAGTGCATTATACTCACCCAGGGTCATCAGATGGAAGATCTACCAAGATTTCAGAATACCAGGTAGAAGCGCAGATTTCACAATTTCATTCAATTTCAGTTCTTGGTGTTACAATTATTTTTCATATCTATGTGAAATGAGAAGTAATTCAGATGTCTACATTAGTGATATTTAAGGATTTAAATCATGACTGAATACCCCATGCCTCGGATGAAACCCCCCTCAAGTCATCACTTCACCAGGCCATTGAGGTGGCAAATTATATTGAGCCTCAGCCAGCAAACAGCCCCAGTCATCGAGGCCAGACTGTAAGGGTGTGTCCTGAAACCCAGGCAGCTCCAATCTGGGAGCAGCAAAATGTCTCATCGAGGCAACAACTCAAAAATTCAACTCTCTGCAGTCAGATGTGTGGATGTAAGAATGACCTTTCCAGGCTCCATTTGTTACACATTATTTGACAGACAGACAGACAGACAGACAGACAGACAGACAGACAGACAGACAGACAGACAGACAGACAGACTGACTGACACGCACGCACGCACGCACGCACGCACAGACTGACAGACAGACTGACAGACAGACTGACGGACAGACACGCACGCACAGACTGACAGACAGACTGACAGACAGACTGATGGACAGACATGCACGCACGCACGCACGCACAGTCAGACAGACAGACAGACAGACACACACACACACACACACACACACACACACACACACACAGACACGCACACACGCACAGACAGACAGACAGACAGACAGACACGCACGCGCGCGCACACACTCACACACACACACACACACACACACACACACACACACACACACACAGACAGACATAGACAAATGTTTGAACTTATCTCTTGCTTATTTCTCTCATATTCAGCTTTGCTTTATGACTTGCTGGTGAAGCAAGAAATCATAATTGAGCAGCAGCACAATATAATAAGGATGGTGCAAGACCTTCATGCAGTCATGCACAGCATGACGAACCCGTCACCTAGCATGGAAAGGCACAATTCGTATTTCCCCCTCTGCAATATCGAGCAGCTTATGGCCCTGGAAGGAGACCTCCAGTCTCTTCCCGGATTAAAACAGGAATTGGTGAGCTGCCTTTGATTCATTAGGGTAATGTAATGGTAGTTCAATGCAAATTAACGTAGGTAATTCTCTTTGCTATTTTCAGGTTACCTCTCTAGGACTTACTGGGGGTGCCACTGTGAAAGAAACCGTTTGGGGCATCCTCAAACGAACTATTAGAAATGATTTGGCTCTAAAAGTAACCTGGTGGCCTAAATGGAAAGCTGGCCTTTGAGCGGCTTCATCTAAAAGTGGTGGTAGTGGGTAAGTTTTATAACTGTATTAAAGCTTTTAAAGATGAACTATGCAGGATTTGTGGCTTAACTGTGCTACATTTTTACCTTAATTAAACAGCTTTGGAGTAATTGTGATGGTTAACTTGTTAAGGGGAGAATGGAGGCTCTCTGCCTTCCACTTGTGTGTCACTTATTGCATCTCTTAGCTGAAAAACAACTTTGCAAGATCAGGGCTGCCACCCTGGTGTCCCAGTGCTCCTCTCTGTGCACTGCAGCTCAAACATGCCCCGTAACATGCAATCTCTTGTTTGCAACATTTAACTGCACAAATGTACACATTGTACCATTGTATATGATATATAACATTTGTTGTAAACAAATGCACATGGCCAGGACGAGGGTTAGCAAAACAGCGGAAAAGCACCCGGACTTGCAAAGTTCCTCTTTAATGAAGCATTCCAAGGTTATAGTAGATTCAGTAAGTCTGTTTGTTTGTCTTTGTTTATATGCTATCACTTTTAGATGCTGTGCAAAGAAACCCTGTCTGCTCTTCAGCCACCGATAATGAGATTGCAACAGCAATCAAGAAGTGGTTTTACTGGGCTGGGGATAGAGACGGTGGAAGGAAGAAGCGCCAGCCTGTTAAAAGAGCCGGAATTCCCATTACTATAACATAGACCTTATCAATTTTGGCGAAGTGGTGATCAGGCCCACCCGGACTTAATCCATGCCTGCCCATCCGTCACGTTCTGCATCCGCCACTGCTCTTTATGCAGCTTTTTCCCCACCAAATAACTTTTGTCACTGATCGCTGCCCTACTTTCGCCCTACTTTCTACGGCTCCTCATTGGTGTCAGGCTATGGCTCGAAGCAGGACTCAGATGCAGAGACTCGTGTACACAATTTCAGCCTTTATTAAAGAAGTCTGAAAATCCTCTTGGCAGAGTGTGAAACGAAAAGGCTATGAAACTTTCCTGACGAGTGATCCTCCCTACAGGAAATCACCCAGCTATGAAACATATACAAAGAAAAAAGAAAACAAAAACAGGCTATGAAAATATTACAAACTGAAATCGCTCAAAAGGGAGAAATATCTATAACTAACTAGATTAATAAAACAAAGAACAGAAAATCACTCCAAAGGAGGAAAAAACAGATCCAACAAAACAATTTAAACTACAACCAAAATCACTCTTAATGAGGGAAAACCCAAGTCTATATCTACAAGAAAACTATACTGATCTATAAAAAGTACAACGAAAAATCACTCTTAACAGAGGAAGACAACAAGACTTCAAACGTGGATCTATGGCTGTGGCGAAGAATGCTGGCCTGATCATACAGAGACGAAACACACTGGCACAAGACAAGGGAAACGCAGACTACTTGAACACATGAGGGTAATGGGAAACAGGTGGAAACAATCAGGTAATCGGGAAGACAATCCGACTGGAGACATGAGGAAAAGCAAGTGACCTGAAACGAGAGGAGAGATACTTTTCAAAATAAAACAGGAAAAGACGAGACAAAAACCCCAAAACAAGACAATACCTCACCGCGGTGTGACAATTGGCCTGTCTTACTTTGGCCAAAGTCCAATCAGTGGCTCCAGAGTGATTTACTGTTCACGGTGTTTCATTTCATAGTGTCTTGTTACGTTATATTCTTTCATGACAGCCACACAGACTGTCTCCGCACAGAAGACAAACAGCTTTGTCCTTCATATCTGCAAACACATACTCTACCTCCCACCTGCCTTGAAAACCCCTGTTTTCAAAGTCCACCGTCCGTTTAGCCATTTTTCGGGGAGAGGGTAGCTGGAAGTTGACCACAGACAACAAGCTCAATCAGGCTGCTGATGGACGAGTGGGGCAGGGACTCAAGCTCGCGGGCCTTTGATTAACGCACTGGCAGTGTATTGTGGGACTTGTAGCACTAGTGGTGCGTGCAATATATCGGCGGGCCAGCTCTAATAATAATTAGATATTATCATGCGGGCAAAAGAGAATTCCATCACTGGTTTTGGCCCGTGGGGCTTGAGTTTGACATATGTGCATTAAGAGGAGATACTGTAGCATCTCCCGAGATCTGTCTGTCCAGTCCAGTCGTTCTTAGAAAACGGAAAATCCATTTCCTCTCATGCTCATTGTCCCCACAGTCTAATATATTTTTAATGTTGTCCTCCACCTGCCTTATTTTCTGTAGCTGTGTCATCATAACTTGTCTCTGGTGTGTGAATATCCTGCATGACATGAAAATATGGACAGTCTCAGCCTCATGAGTCATGACACTGATCACAAATGCCTGTTGGATGTTTTCCCATGATGAAGAGTGTGCTGCTAAGGTTGCTATGGCCAATTTTCAGTCTGCTTAGTGTGACTTGTTCTTCCTCTTGTGTCCCCTACTTCTTGTAATACCCACTCCGTTTTGTATTGCATGTAGATATCTCCCTTTTGCTGCACTGTCCCAAAACTGTTGCCACTGTTGTTTCATTTTCCTCCACACTATGCTTTTCCCTTCTAGTTTTGACAATTTAATACAGACTTCAACCATTTCTTTTTTGACTGCTTCTTTCGCTAGTTTGTCTACTCTCTTGTTTCCCTGGACACCTGAGTGTGATGGAACCCACATGAATGTTACATTTATCCTTTTTCTCACTATTCATGAGTTGGTGCTCAAGGCTTCATAGAGCAGACCCTCCTGACTTCTGGATGCCCTGATAAAATGCTTGCCCAACGTCCTTTGGAATGGACATGACATATTTCTGTCTCTAAACCAATAAATACCCTGTAATTGAATGATGTCAGTAATGCTGGTTACTGATTGGATCCTGATTATCCAATCACAATCATGTCATGACTTTGAGCACACTCAGAGAGAGTGACGGACATCAGACAAGACAAGCATGGAGGAGCTACTGCAGAGAGGGAGGAGTAAGTGCTCATTTTCAGTCAAAAATATAAATTTATGTTCATGCTGGCCACACAAATTTGCTGTCAGCATAATTGTAACTGTTACAAGTTATAATATTTCGAAGTTATTTTGAACATATATCATATCAATAATTTACAGGATTTTTTTCAAAGTCTGATATCCACTGCAGAGTTTAGCTAACACTCACATGTTTAGGGTCAGTATATAAAGAAACAAAATACCTGTAAGTGTTCCATAGGTAAAGTATGGTGTCACAGTTTATTTATTCATGATAAATTCATGACAAATTTTTGAATATATATATATATATATTTTGTACATAATGTTTTTGTAGAATATCAAGTCAAAGACTTCCTTGAACGTCTCGTAAATGGAGAGTTATCTGAACTGGACTCCTTGAATTCAGGAGATGAGGAGGATGGGACCAGGACTGAGATAGGTGGTAAGTTTAGAAAATAAGAGTGTTATTAATTCTTTCTACCTTGATGTGGTTTTCATCAATATAATGTCTTATATGTAAGATCTAAATGGAATGCATAATAGTTCAAGAGTGAGAATACATAAAATGAGTTAAAATGTGATTGCTTTGTTATTAGATTCAGAGAGGGACAGTGGAGAGGTTACATACATGCCAGATGAACTTGATGTGGCAGATGAGATTGAGATAGAGGAGACAGACAGTGCAGGGACAGAGGAGGACAGCAGGAGGACAGAGGAGGACAGGAGGAGATGACAGTAACCAGGAAGGAAGAAATCAAGTGGCGTCACAGGCTGTTCACTATAATCATTGACACTTCCTTTGAGAATCCTCCATTTCATGAGGATCATCCCATGAGACCCTATGAATACTTTGAACAGTATATACCAGATGAAATCTTCAATTTGATGGCTGACAACAAAGATTTTTATGCCTTGTGATGTGGTACACTAAGTTTCAAACCAACAAGTTCAGGAGAGATCAGAACCCTAATCGGTCTCCACCTTGCTGTGGGAGTGATGAAAATGCCAAGAGTCTCCATGTACTGGGAAGCTGGGATGGACATTGGTATTTTTCAAAACACCATGCCCCATGACAGATTCCTCCAGCTCCAGTCACATTTGCATTTGGTCAACAATTTGGAGAAGCCAGCTGAGGTACGTCCCTTCTATGATGCCATACGCAATGGGGAGCGTTGATCTGCTTGATCAACTTGTCAGTCTGTACTTTACAGTAATTCAGTCAAAAAAGTGGACCCTGAGAATGATAACATATGCTTTTGACATGGCCGTGGTCAACAGTTGGCTGGAGTACAGGCTGGTTGCCAAGAGGGTCAATACCCAGACCAAAGACATCCAGGATCTCCTCCATTTCGAGATGAATGTGGCCCAGTGTCTAGTGAGAGTCCATAAAACAGTGGCAGCCAAACGTGGAAGACCTAGTATGTCTCCCCCAGAGACCAGTTCACAGACCATTTCTGGATGTAAGGCCTCTACCTGAAGTGCAGTATAACATGGTTGATCAAATGCCAAATTATGAAAAGAAAGAGGCTACCAGATGCAAGCTGCCAAACTGTACAGGAAAAACATGTGTCTTTTGTGACAAGTGCAACATCCACTTGTGCTTTGTGCCACAACGAAAGTGCTTCAAGGCTGCTCATCGAAAATGAGAATACATGAAAACATCCACAAGCTGATGTCTTCTCAAGTTCAGGTTCCAGTTTTATTCCAAGTTAACATGTTATCAGTTCATTATCCTACTATAAAAAGTATGGTTATGTGTTGGAAGTTCCATGATAGTTCACTGAAGGCAAAACTGATTTCAGGTAATCTTGTCTACAATCATACATCTTGTGTTAACGTGCATGTTCAGATTGCATTATTTCCCTCTCTTCTTGCAGGCTCCGGGTTTTCCTGCTGATGACCTCACCGCTGTTCCCTACCCATACTGTGATACACCTATCAAGTTCATGTGCATGTTCAGAACTGTGCACAGACTCAAACACATGCAAACATCCAGTTCCAGATGTTTAGGTCATACCTGATTGATTACTATGTGGAAAAACGTATTTTTCTTAAGTTTTTATGACATTTTACACCCATTGTGTTGTGGCGTCCATTGGAATGGACATGAGTTAGCAAAAATGTGTTTTTTCTTACTTTGTTTTTATGTTGGAGAGGAGTCAGAATCAGTTTAAAAATTTTTTTTTGCCCAGCAGAAAAAATGAAAAAATAATCTGACGTTCTCTTGTTGAATCCTAGTTTGTAAAAGGGTACAACAACTGCAGACCCTGTTGCATTTGTTTGAGGATCCTTTGATTCATCTGTAAAAACCTGAACCCATTCTTTATATTTCTGGTCTTTGTAACTATAATATTTATTAATTAAATCTGTATTCTTATTACAGAGCTTAATTCTGAGTAGTTCTAGGGAAACACAGGGGTTTTCTAATATCCATACGGGTCTAACTGGCCACACAATAGTATTCTCAATCTCCTTATCATATACTCCTCCATCTCTTGTGACTTCATTTCCCTTCCAACCAAAACTTTCTTTCTATTTTGTAGCTGATCCGTATACAATGATTCCATGATCTAATTGCAATGTCACAAGGGTGACATATATGCGTTTCAATGATGCAAAGTCTCCGCATTCCAATCCTGCCAGACATCTCATGACATCTATTACTTTTTTACATTTATTAGATACATAACTAATGTGCTCTCTCCATGTTAATCTCTGATCAACAATCATCCATCCATTGTCAATACCCGACTATCCCTTTCAGGGTTGCGGGGGGGCTGGAGCCTATCCCAGCTGTCATTGGGTGACAGGCAGGGTACACCCTGAACCGGTCGCCAGTCGATTGCAGGGCAACATACAGAGACAAACAACCATTCACGCTCACACTCACACCTAGGGGCAATTTTAGAGTCACCAATCAACCTAATGAGCATGTTTTTGGTCTGTGGGAGGAAGCCGGAGTACCCGGAGAGAACCCACGCATGCATGGGAAGAACATGCATACTTCAGACAGAAAGGCCCCGCCCGACCCGGGGATCAAACCAGCGACCTTCTTGCTGTGAGGCACACGCACTACCTGCTGCCCCACCGCGCAGCCCTGATCAAAAAACACTCCCAGAAAACAAAAACTCTCAACTCTCTCTATGTTTTCTCCATAGAAATTCACACTACCTTCCCTGAGTTTCTTCCTTGTGAAGAGCATACAGTAACTTAAGTTTTTTCCACCGAAAATGTAAATCTCCATTTTGTTTCCCATTTTTCTTCTTGGTTAATTCCATACTGAATTTTCTTAACTAGGTGATCAACATTTCTTCCTCTTGTCCACAGAGCCCCGTCGTCTGCAAACAGATATTTCTAAATATACACTGCTCAAAAAAATAAAGGGAACACTTCAACACAATGTAACTCCAAGTCAATCACACTTCTGTGAAATCAAACTGTCCTCTTAGGAAGCAACACTGATTTGACAATCAATTTCACATGCTGTGGAATAGACAACAGGTGGAAATTATAAGCAGTTAGCAAGACACCCCCAATAAAGGAGTGGTTCTGCAGGTGGTGACCACAGACCACTTCTTAGTTCCTATGCTTTCTGGTGGATGTTTTGGTCACTTTTGAATGCTGGCGGTGCTTTCACTCTAGTGGTAGCATGAGACGGAGTCTACAACCCACACAAGTGGCTCAGGTAGTGCAGCTCATCCAGGATGGCACATCAATGCGAGCTGTGGCAAGAAGGTTTGCTGTGTCTGTCAGCGTAGTGTCCAGAGCATGGAGGCGCTAACAGGAGACAGGCCAGTACATCAGGAGACGTGGAGGAGGCCGTAGGAGGGCAACAACCCAGCAGCAGGACCGCTACCTCCGCCTTTGTGCAAGGAAGAACAGGAGGAGCACTGACAGAGCCCTGCAAAATGACCTCCAGCAGTCCACAAATGTGCATGTGTCTGTGTGTCTGCTCAAATGGTCAGAAACAGACTGCATGAGGGTGGTATTAGGGCCCGACGTCCACACGTGGGGGTTTTGCTTACAGCCCATCACCGTGCAGGATGTTTGCCATTTGCCAGAGAACACCAAGATTGGCAAATTCACCACTGGCGCCCTGTGCTCTTCACAGATGAAAGCAGGTTCACACTGAGCACATGTGACAGACGTTACAGATTCTGGAGACGCCGTGGAGAACGTTCTGCTGCCTGCAACATCCTCCAGCATGACCGGTTTGGCAGTGGATCAGTAATGGTGTGGGGTGGCATTTCTTTGGGGGGCCGCACAGCCCCCCATGTGCTTGCCAGAGGTGGCCTGACTGCCATTAGGTACCGAGATGAGATCCTCAGACCCCTTGTGAGACCATATGCTGGTGCGGTTGGCCCTGGGTTTCTCCTAATGCAAGACAATGCTAGACCTCATGTGGCTGGAGTGTGTCAGCAGTTCCTGCAAGACGAAGGCATTGATGCTATGGACTGGCCCACCCGTTCCCCAGACCTGAATCCAGTGGAGCACATCTGGGATATCATGTCTCACTCCATCCACACCACGTTGCACCACAGACTGTCCAGGAGTTGGCGGATGCTTTAGTCCAGGTCTGGGAGGAGATCCCTCAGGGGACCATCCACCACCTCATCAGGAGCATGCCCAGGCGTTATAGGGAGGTCATACAGGCACGTGGAGGCCACACACACTACTGAGCCTCATTTTGACTTGTTTTAAGGACATTACGTCAATGTTGGATCAGCCTGTAGTGTGTTTTTCCACTTTAATTTTGAGTGACTCCAAATCCAGACTTTCATGGGTTAATTTGATTTCCATTGATAATTTTTGTGTGATTTTGTTGTCAGCACATTCAACTATGTAAAGAACAAAGTATTTAATAAGAATATTTCATTCATTCAGATCTAGGATGTATTATTTTAGTGTTCCCTTTTGAGCAGTGTATCATTTATCATAATGGAAAACAAGGTTGGACTAACAACAATCCCCTGTGGCATCCTGTTTTCTATTATATATAGATCTGATACCTCTGATCCTATCGTCAAATAGTTCTTCCACCTAGGAAATCCATAATCCAGTTGAACATTTTCCCTTTGATTCCAAGTGAATGCAGTTTAATCAGAAGTCCCTCTTTCCACAACATGTCATAGGCTTTCTCAACAACAAAAAACACTGCAGCCACTGTTTCCTGATTTACTTGTGCTTTCCTTATTTCATCTACTAAACACACTCTTGGATCCATTGTGCTCATTCCTTTCCTAAATCCACACTGATATGTAGCCACCATACCTCTACTTTCTAAAACATACTTAAATCTTTCATTGATCATCCATCCATCCATCCATTATCTATACCGCCTATCCCTTTCGGGGTTGCGGGGGGCTGGAGCCTATCCCAGCTACAATGGGCGAGAGGCGGGGTACACCCTGAACCGGTCGCCAGCCGATTGCAGGGCTTCATTGATCATACACTCCATTAATTTACAAATATGTGATGTCAACCCAAACCCTAACCCACACTTTGTTGTACAGTATTAACAATTTCTCCAGACTTCTTACGCTAAGATGTTTTATCATGCTGTAACAGATTTCATCTTTACCTGGTGAAGTCTTTCCTGTTTTGTCAGTGCCTTTCTTAATTCCCTCATGTTGAAATGGATATTTTTTTGTAAATCTGCCATCATTTAGGCACACAAAATGCTTTTCATCGAGCAGCTCTTCTGTTACCTGGCCATTACTGTCCGTCCCTCCACTCCCCCATAAAGTGTCCACTGAAATCACTACACCAGACAATATTACTGTTATTTTGACCTTCTATCTCTTCAGTCTTGTTTAGCTCCAGTCTTGCATGGCTCATAATAAAAAAACACAAACATGTCACCAATTTACCACTCAACGTGCTTGGGAAACACTGGTAATGAATGGTTCTTCAGTGTTGGAGCTACTCAGTGTTCTCATGACACACATTTGTGAATTTCCCTTAAGGGATGAATAAAGTATCGATAGATTAGAGCAATTTACTACACCCAACTTCTTTTCTGAACACAATCAAACAACTTTCCTATGGAAAGGATGAACATATTTTGGTGTAAAACAAGATGCAGCAAAACACAATAAAGATTTGTCAGTGGTGGCTGATGCTGAAAAAGCATTTGATTGGCCTTTTTTGTTTAAAGTTTTAGAGAATTTTTATTTTCCTGTTTGGATCATAGACTTAAAACAAAGGTGGATTCAGGTTGAATGCACAAGTCTATCCTCAGAACCTCTTTACATATATGCTCAGGATAAAAATACATTCTCTCAAGTTTAACCTGGCAGCAACATGGAAAAAAAGGAGAGTATTCTGAGTGAGCTGATATCAGTTCCAAAAACACAACCATCCTTGGATAGCTCTGTAAATTGTTCCATGAAGTCTAAGACAAACTTTGATGTATATTTATTAGGACAGCAGAGAATTTTAGAGGAAATTATAGGCTATTTGATGAAGAAACAGATAAACTAACAAATAAGGTGGAGGGAATGCTGGAATTTAACAAGTTATTTTAGTCAACAAAAATGTGTGTAATCCTGTGTAAAATAATGTACAGCATTTACTGTACAGAAGATAAAGTTAATGAATATGGTGTGTGTGTATATATATATATATATATATATATATATATATATATATATATATGTGTGTGTGTGTGTGTGTGTGTGTGTAAATATGTGTATATTCCAAGATATAACACAGGGTACGGTGAGGTATCTGTGGAGTTGGATTATTCTTTTTCCATCAATTGTATTTAACATGCATTACTAGAAATTGCTTTAGATGATAAATAGACAAACTTTTTTTAACTGCCTATTTCTCTCTAACAGTGGCACAAGGTAACCTGCAAGAGTTTACTGCCCCCCGGTGCTCAAGGGTTTAACCAGCCTCA
Source organism: Chaetodon trifascialis (assembly GCF_039877785.1). NCBI lineage: Eukaryota > Metazoa > Chordata > Actinopteri > Chaetodontiformes > Chaetodontidae > Chaetodon > Chaetodon trifascialis. The sequence continues at coordinate 2,366,804 of NC_092069.1, read as the reverse complement.
GCATACTGCAACCCAAGGTTTAGCATTGTCCATATACAGGGGTGAAGGAAGATCCTTTATTGAAGTAAAATAAGTAAAACTACAAGATAAAATACTACATTACAACTAAAACATTAATCTAATAACATAACACACAATGGAATTCAATGCTGTTTTTATTGCCATACACTGGAAAATAACAGTGTTTCATAAACCTTACAAGTTAGCATGAACTGGGATGTTATAAGATTGTTACAGGAGGTATTAACACAATGACTGACAATAAATAAAGACATTGCTACTGGACAACCCATTACAACAATGACAATGACACTAAAGCTGAACCAAAGTGGGGAACGCTCTTGGACCTTACAGAGACCTTACACCAACCCTTGTGTACTGCTGTTTTCTTATGGCCTAAACAGAACTGCAAAAATGTCAAATATCAAGCTGTGGAGGCAGTGAGAGCAAAACACAATAGCATGTTAGTCTGTCTCATCCTCAGAGAAGTCCCACAGAACTTCAGTTATATTCACTGTCTTTGTCCAACTTCTGTCCTTCAAATGGGCGTCTGTTCCTCTGAACCTGGAGCTGAAAACAAACAACAGGGGAGAAAGATTGGAACATGAGACACACATAGTGTCAATATTTTCAGGTTTTGCTTCATGTCATTTTGAAACTGTATCATGTAAGGTACAATTTCTAAAAAAAAAAAAAAAAGCAAAAACAAAAAAACATGATTTAGCCTTCGTTTTATTCATAACATTTGATGCATCTTTCCTGCTTATCGTTAAAAAAAAAAAAAAAAAAAAAATCCACTAATCCCCTTTATCCACTTTGATCAAATCCTGCAAAAAAAAATAAAAATAAACAAAACCAACATTTCAAGGGGGTGATTAATATTAATATAATACAGGACTTTGATGATTTGGAAAGTGAACGCATTTGTTTTTCTGTTGTGGAAACTCAACTTGTGTTGTTGTGTTGTGTTGTTCATAGTGTTGGGATGACAGCACTCAAAGTTTCTGTTGTGTTAATGAAGATTCCAATACTCTCTTGCTTGCTGATGGAGATAATTTTACTTTTACCTTGGCTCCCTCCAGCATGTGTGGGTCTTTCTCAAGTGCATTGTTCAGTCCTTCCTCTGTTGTGAATCCCACCCAGCAGAAGCCTCTGTGGAAGCCTGTTTCTTTATCCTGGTGCAACACACAGCACACAATCAAATGCACAAACGACTCAAGATTGAGGCAAAATTTTGCAGGTTTGGCAAGAATAAAAGCAAACAAGTTGTTCATTTGGATAGATAATTCAAGAAATTTTGAGTCTCCGTATATAGCTTTTTATATCATACTCAAAAAAGGAAAGCAGTGACTGCCTGGATGAAATCTACACTCTGATATGTATAAGAATTAATGAAGAGGAATGAATTGGAAAATTGTCATCAGTAACAAAAAGTTTTATATTCTTCATTCAGAGTGTAATAGTCATTTAGATTATATTCATCTTGATTGTCACTGCACACACTACAGACCTCAAAACAGAAAGCAGTACTGCATCCAACTCCTGCAAACAGTATAACTAAAGTGCACACAGACCTACCGTACTGTGCAAAAGTTTTGGGTAGGTTTGAAAAATGCTGTAAACTAAGAATGCTTTCAAAAATGTCAGTGTTAATAGTTTATTTTTATTATCAAAATGTAGTGAATCAAAAGAAGAGAAATCTAAATCAAATCAATATTTGGTGTGACCACCCTTTGCCTTCAAAACAGCATCAATTCTCCTAGGTACACTTGCACACAGTTTTTGAAGGAACTCGGCCTGTAGGTTGTTCCAAACATCTTGGAGAACTAAACACAGATCTTCTGTGGATGTAGGCATCCTCAAATCCCTCTGTCTCTTCATGTAATCCCAGACAGACTAGATGATGTTGAGATCAGGGCTCTATAAGGGCCATAACATTACTTCCACGACTTCTTGTTCTTCTTTACACTGAAGATAGTTCTTAATGACACAGGCTGTATGTTTGGGGTTGTTGTCCTGCTGCAGAATAAATTTGGGGCCAATTATATGCCTCCCTGATACTACCTGTACTGCATGATGAATAAATATCTGTCGCTCAGCATTGAGGATACCATTAATCCTGACCAAATGTCCAACTCCATTTGCAGAAATGCAGCCCCAAACTTGCAAATAACCCCCGCCATTCTTCATTGTTGCCTCCAGACACACTATTGTACCGGTCTTGGTCTTTTGAGTGCAGGTAGCATGGATATGGACGGCACAGCTCCGGCTCCATTTCCTGTTTCTTCATGTTCTCGCCTTCCATGAATAAAGAAAGTGAGACAGAATAGTGTCAAGTACTGGTGGTGGGTCAGCACCAGCAGCAAAGCACAAATGAAGGCGACTACTACCGCCCCGGGCTGCTGTTGTTGTTGTTGTTTTTGGATACAGGAAGAAGAAGCTGAAATGATGCGTGTTGCGTCATGACGTTCTCCGTGTGTCGACACGTTGTCCGTGCGTCGCTGTTTTGATCGGGATATCCCAATTGATAACCCTGTTTGCTCACGCATGTAAACAGGTTATTCCGAATGTTTCAGAAACTGGAATATTGACCATAACCCAAATTTTCAAGCTACATGTGAAATCGATGATCCTTAACACCTGTCTGGTATAATTGGTTGATCATAGCCCTGACTGTAATCCTACAAAATGCATGACTTTGTGTAAGTGTACCTAATATAATTGATGCTGGTTTGAAGGCAAAGGGTAGTAACACCAAATACTGATTTGATTTAGATTTTTCTAGTGTTCGCTCACTTTGCATTTTGTAGATTGGTAAAAAATAAACAATTTTTTATATATTTTTTATATATTTCATATAGGGCTGGGCAATAAAAACGATAGCGATATGTCTCGCGATAGACGCATCATCAATATCAATAAAAAATGAGTTCGATAAAACATTCGCTAATTTTATTTCTTAGTTGGAAGAAACCTGAAGCTGCGAAGCGAGGTTGGTTGCATGAACAAAGGCTCTCGCTCTCAGGTAGCCGAGCAACATAGTGAGTAATCGCTAATCAGTGAGAGAGACACGCTAACACGCCAATCATGTAACAGTATCAGGTTCAGTTGCGCCATCTCGTTGTCTCGTGTTTGTTGCTTCGCGAGGAGTGAGATGAGAAATAGAAAGTGAGCGCTGCAGCGAGCGAAGAAATTGTCGATAAAACAGGGAAAGTCAGCTCGCCAGTATGGAGTTTTTTGGATTTTATAAGTCGGACCGTAGTCAGACCAATGTGGTCTGTAACTTATGCAAGACTGTCGTCCCCACCAAGACTGGTAATACCACAAACTTATTTAACCACCTTAGCCGCGCTCACTCTTTGGAGCGAACAAGCAGCTGACCACCATGCAGAGGTATCTGCTTCAGTGCCTGATGACAAATCATCTAAAAGGCACTAAGACATAACAGAGGCAGCAGCATATCATATAGCTAAAGACATGCTTCACTGAGCACTGTGGAGAAGCCAGGTTACAAGCATCTCTTACACGTGCTTTTTTTTTCTTTTTAAACACACTCGCAATAAAATATAATTGAATAGTTCATGTATGTTTAGAGTAAGAAGAGTGACTAAAGTTGTTCATATGTCTAGGCTGGTTTTATAGTTCAGTCAAGTCCACCTCAGTTTCTGCTATGTTTCCAAAACACTGCACATATCTGAAAACATTTTATTCAGCAGAAGGTGAATCAGCTTGTGAACTTTCTGCACTAAACCTGCAGAAAAAAAGTTCTCAGGTTTCTCTCTGTTTACATTTTTACACTTTTTTTTTACATTTATTATTTGAGTGTTTTCATGCTTGTGTTGACATTTCCTTTCCTTTCTGACTTGATAGCTGAGGGGATTATAATCAGAAGAAGGTTCAATTTAAAATAAAAATGTTTAAATTGAATGTATTTTTCTCCCGGTCCTTATTTTAAATAGATCATAAAAAATATCAATAATTATCGATAGCGAACGATATAAAACACTTATATCGCAATAGAGTTTTCAGCCATATCGCCCAGCCCTGATTTCATATATATTATATATAAAGCATTCTTAGTTTACAGCATTTTTTCACACCTTCCTAAAACCTTTACACAGTACTGTATATAAATTAATTAATGGCCAGAATTAACAATAAACCAGAGGGGTGGAATATTAAGAGGGGGTGTAGCTGGTATGAACACAAAACTACAATTTGTACAAAATGGAAAGAAGCAATATATCATATACTGTGTAAAACAGGATGAGTTATTCAGTCATTCTCATGCTGTGACACTCACAAATGGTAGGAGACACTTCTTCACTGTGCCAAATTGTCCAAAGTACTCCCTCATCTCCTCTGAAAACAAACAAACAACGTCTCGATCCAACTTTTGACTCAGTAAATCATGTTAGCATTGTTAGCATGCATTATTAATGTTTACTTACACACACAGTTCCCCGTTTATGTGGTACACCCGGCTGCAACTATTGTAACCTCAAACAACACTCGTGCAATAAATCTTCCCTTCGTGAAGCTGCCATGTTCTCTTATTGTTAAAGCTGCTCACCTCATCACGACACATTAATTACCTGGCAACTGAGTAGGCGGAGCTTGGTATTTAAATAGAGATTCATAAAAGTTTGAAAATCGTTTCTCTATCAATCAAGAAAGCTTTGATAGATCTGCTAAGTTGATATTTGCTTGTATTACAGTTTCCTCTTCAGCGGGAAAAGCTGTGTCTTAGCTAACATCAACGTTACCCAAAGGGGTGGTGTGACAGTGCTGGTAAAGCTGTGTGCTGCATAGAACGAGATACAAATTAAAGTGAGTGGCTCAAAACGCATATCTTCCTGCCACTATACAGGAATCAACTTAGTTAACTTACTGCTGGCCAGAGTCCATGGTATTTTAGACACGAACACCTCGAACACTTTCTTAGACGGCGCTGCCATGTTTCGCCCTTGGTATCACACTCTGACCTATGACGTATAATCAATCACGTGACGCAAACGTCCGGATATATATTACAGAACGATATGTTGAAAGTAAACTTTAGGCTTAGTGTCGATAAATGTCCCTACACTATCTTTATTGAATTAATATACATTGCTAACATTTGTTAAAATAATTTAGCTAGTCGGAAAAATTCCGGAACTGACTTAAGTTGAAAGGTCAGTTACGCCATGGCCAAGATGGCAGCCTCCATGGCGGGGAGTGGAGAAGATACATTTAGAAAAATATTCAAGTTTTACAAGAGAAGAAACCCTCCGCCAGATTTCAGCGATGTCATTGACTTCTCCAAATTTGTACCGAGTGACAAGGTGAGGTAAATGTGAAGAAATGGTAAGAAAAAAGAACAATTCACAAGATTCACGTGATAGAACCTGAGCCTTACTAACAGGTTAGCTTGCGCATGAAAATGTCTAATGGGCTTTTGGGTTGAGGGGGCGTTAGAAATGAGGATTTACGAAACCGAGACCTCCGGAAATGATTCATTGGATGCCAACTTGGTGTTAACAGTAGTGGAAAGAGTACTCACACCATTTAGCTATTTATTCAAAGTAGTGAAACACCGTAATGAAAAATAGTAACACAATAACTGTCTTTCAGAGGATGGATGGATGGATGGATGGATGGATGGATGGATGGATGGATGGATAGATATTAACTAGCAAGAATAATGGTCCACAGTCCATGAAAATATGAAAAACACAACAAGAAAAGATTCTGATTTTCATTTTATCCCTCTTTCTGAAAAGCTAGCACTGTACCAATGGATGCCTTTGGCCGTCTAGTTTCATGTAATGCCAGTATATTCAATCTAGCTTTAAAACTCAGCCGTGTACAGCCTCTGAAAGAGTAATGTTAATTGCATTACATTTTAAAGAAATGATGTGCGAATGAATATATAAGAAATATTTTTTCACACATCATTTCTTTAAAACTAAAAATTAAATGACACATTAAATACAGACACACACACACATATATGTAATGTATCATTTAATTTGTGATTTATTTATTTATGATGACAATGTATTTTTTTATTTATTTAAGTATTCACAGATAGATAGATAGATAGATAGATAGATAGATAGATAGATAGATAGGAATAGATAGATAGTTTCAGCCCTTAAAACTGTCCATAGATGATGTGAGTGTGGTCATTTTTGCAGAAAGAGGTCAGGAGATATTCTGTCTTCAGTTAAGGATATTTATTAACACACTGATAACAGAGAACATGTACATGGATCTCAGTCTTATGGGAAATTGCAGTCTGCAAGCAGTTAGCTGCAACCACCCGCCAGAATGAGAATGCCTGACTTACGATTATACAGAGTTTTAAAAAGAAATGTGCAGCTATCTGATTGGTCAAAACAGGTGGTGATCATCGTGGTTTAGAGTTTAGTGCTCCCTCCTTGGTCCACAGGCTGGTCCCAGCCTGTTGGCACACGACCCATCCAATCCATAGGAGACAGCGCCCTGAAAGAGAAGATAGCTAGACCCCCCTCCATATGTAAATAATGTGTTACCTGACACGAGATATCTTAAGTTTCGTTTTCTGTGTTTTCTGAGGTTACTGAAGGTCACATTGCCTGTGTGGCTATGTGTGTGCAGCTTATAGTTACTGGAGGGCATGTTGATTGTATTACTATGTGTATGTAGCTTATTAAGAGATGAGAGTAAATATGTAACTCTAACAGTGACACAATGAAAGAAGTATTGCACATTCAAACAAACAATACAAATGCAGATTTATCATCAAAAAAGTGCTTAATTTCTAAGCCTTTGTTTAAAAGGTTCTATTGATAAAACATTTAAGATATGGTAATACCAGTAACCATAGACCAGATTATTAATTAGTGTCACTGTATGACAGCAGACATGACTTTTAGGATAACTGTAAATGCATCCATAATAAAATGAGCATTTCCTCACATGTCCTCTTCAGCCAAAGAGATAAGATAAAGGAGATAGGGAAGGAAGCACTTAATTTATAGTTAAGTTAAGAACAAAGTTAAGTCAACATCCCTGACAGACTCTGTAACTTTTTTTAGATCTTAAGTTCCATGAATGAAGAAAAACAGTTGTTGCATTAGATCTCACAGGGGTCTCTATTTTTCTGGCAGACAACTCTACATAGCCTGTACTTCATAAAGGTTTGACTGGAAGTAAAAGCTGTGGCTTGACTCAATATTTACATCAGCCACTTCAGCAGAGCTGATGATTGATGTTCCTTTGTGTGTTTGTGTGTACGTGTATGCTTGCATGCATGCGTCTATGTGTGCATGTGATTGATAGATACTTCCAGCTAAACTGGACCCCCTTGCAGTGAGTGATCAGCAGGCTGCAAGAGTTGGATTACAGCCTGTCCGACACTGGAGAGCCTTTGGGCTGCAGGGCTACCCAGGTAAACACAGGGCACATGGAGAGTTCTTTATCCAAATAAAGCTTAAATATAAAGAGTTCAGCACACTCTCAGACCAAAACTTAATTTTCAATGCATCTTAAAGTCTTTCAGTAACGTGTTGTTTCCCTAGGATTCTCCAGAACAGCTTCAGCTGTCCATGTTATACATTCTCAAAGTGCGTGGAACTGAACTGAAGGGATGAACAACATTCTTCCAAAAGATGTTCCCTTAATTGGTGTTTTGATGTCACGTGACACCAAAATGCCCCAGATTTGCTGTTAAATTTGGTTGACGTCAGATTACTGCGAAGGCCCTTTTTCATTTTCCATTTCTATAACCCAATACTGTACCTTTGTGTGTTGTTTAGGATTCATCTTCATCCCCAACCCGTTCTTGCTGGGCTCCCAACAGTTCTGGGTCAGACAGTGTCTGAAGACCTACCCTCAGAAGCCCAACATCTGCAACCTGGATGTGCACATGTCTCCCTCTGACACCCAGGACATTTGGGGCAAGAGTGTACATGGCCTCAGGTGAGACCAGCTGTCGCTCATTCCCTCCCGACAGCCCCAAACTAGGGCTAGGTCATTGTTACCTTATACGCGACAGCATTCTAATTAAAAGCAGGGAGAAACTGCTTGCCTAGCTCAGGCAAATTTTTTTTCATTCTTGATCAAGCTAGATGATCAGTCTCCCTCTGCTTCCAGATTTTGTGCTAAGCTAGTTTCAGTTCATCACAGATCTACATGACACACAGATAAAATTGAGTAATAGTGGTCTTGTGCAGTTCTTCAGCTTCAGGAAGTCTGACTGCCACTGTTTCATTATCAGCCTAGATGGAGTCAATCTACTGCCTGCACTCTGCTCAACTGGTTTTTCCCTTGCTGCTGTGCAACATGTAGCCACTTAGGACTAATCAAATAATCACAGAAAAGTCAGTAACCATTGCAAATAGAGCCCAACAAATATGAAAAAAATGATGCAAATTCCTCATAGCTCAATGAAGAGAACTGCGGATGGGTGGGAGTGGTGTTCAGTAGCTGGTCAATAGTGGAGAATAATATTCTACAGCATTCCAGCATTCGCTGTAATAATCTTGGAAAAGTAATCCTTGACATGGTGTTGTTGAAATGTTCAACCATGTCATTTAAAAAACAGTCATAGCTGTATGACTCAAATGACCTCATAATATTACAGAACTTCTCTTCGGCCTTGTCATTAAGGAATCGGTTTTGAACCAGAAACTCCCTTTTAGTCTTTGTTAAGATTAGGATGGCATCAAACATCACACAGTGATGGTCAGAAATAGACAATTCTAATACTGAAACATTGTCAAAGTTCAACCCTGTTGTTATTACCAAGTCCAGAATTCAGGATATATATATGTGTGTGTGTGTGTGTGTGTGTGTGTGTGTGTGTGTGTGTGTGTGTGTGTGTGTGTGTGTGTGTATCTGTGTATGTATGTATGTATGTATGTATGTATGTGTGTATGTATATATGTATATATATGTGTATATATATGTATGTATATATATGTGTGTGTGTGTGTGTGTGTGTGTGTGTATATATATATGTGTATATATAATGGAATGGAAAGCTGCAAATTCATTCATAAGAAATTGATTATGAATTGATTATGAAGCAACTGATTTTGCATTTATTTAATGATTAATATTGTTTTATTAGCAGTAACTTACAGGCTGTGTTAGTTCCAAGTTTAATATGTGCAATAAGGTCATTTCAATCAGTTTTCAATAAACATTGAACCAGTCCAGCCCTTGACTTGGAACAATGTTTTTTAATTTTGGCCCTCTGTATATTTGAGTTTGACACCCCTGATTTACATGTTGGTTAATTTTAAAGCTGTCCAGTAAATTCACAAGCACCAAAGCTTTGGAGTAGAGTTGGGTGGTATCGAAACATAATTCATACCCGAAGAAATTATATGCACATGTAACGAAAACACAAAAATAGCGCACATCAGCGGTACTGCATCTGCTAATTTAACCACTTCGCGCAAACCACAAAAGCCCAATATCATATGAAAGCAGAGAGTTTGATGATCACGCAGATGTCTGCCTCCTCACTGTGCGACGAAAACTTGGTGAGCTAGCAGCCAAAGAGTAGCAGAAAAAAACTTTGCTAAATCATAAAGTATGTTTTACCTTTGCTGTTTTGTGGTCAAAAGTTATATTCCAGCCCGAAAAAACGCTGCTCATGTCTCCTCCTATGACTCTGCGTTAGTTTGAGATCAATCACTGGTTGTTTACATAAACAGGGGGTTACTAGAATGGAGGGAGCACTCTTCATGCAATGACCTATCTCTGGCCTTACTGTCTCCTGGATCGTCATTGGTGAATTTGGGCGGGTCGCTGAGCTGTTGATCAGCATAACCACGCAGGACTCCGCTGAGCAGCCGAAGTGTTATTTTACTGTTTTATTTCCATTTCGTCCTTTTATGAGAGCTAAGAACAATAGCAAGCAGAAAAAGGCTGAAAATGTGTTTTCAACAGAGGAGTTTCTCCGTATGCTTGGACAAGATACAAATACTCTGCCCAGATGCGCCTAAATGAGCTTATGGACATACCTGTGTTAAAAGATCTGTAAAACTGCTCAGGTTCATTTTATAGCATGTACTTTTGCACAGCCTTTTTCTCAAGTAAAAATTCAACCAGATACATTGAACAGAGTGGACTTCATTTTAGTTATGACGATGCTACAATTATGGTAGGTCCCTATAGACCTATATGCGCAGCATTGTTTTTTTAAAATTAAGATTAAGATTACTTTATTGATCCCTGCACACACTTGCTACAGGGAGGAGACTGCACACACGCCATGCTTCGTGAAATTATTTTCTTTGCATTTAACCCATCCTGGTAAGTCTTCCTCCGTGGCAGACCAGGAGCGGTGGGCTGCCAGCCGACGGCGGCACCCAGGGACCCAGTTCCTTTCCGTCACCATTGGTCAGGTGGTGATCTTCTTGCGTGTTTTTTAGTTTGGGTTTTTTATGGAGGATACCCCAAGTGAACACGGGGAGAACATGCAAAGTTCACACAGAAAGGTCCCTTTTTCCTCGAGCAGCAGGCACCGAGGGCATGGTGGAGGACACGCCCCACTGCGCCCTAGGCAAGAATCGAACCCGGGACCTTCTAGCTATGAGGCGACAGTGTTACCACTTGTCCCACCGTGCCACCAAATGATGACGGTAATGAAACTGATACCGTTGCTATTTGTAGATACTGCAGGATACCTTATTACTGGAATACCGCCCAACCCTACTTTGGAGTCACTCTTTTTGTTGATATGAATATTCATGTCTCCATTTGAGATTCATCTATCATATATAGTGATATTAAGTATGATATGGTCTGAGAATTTCTGCATGAACAGCAATGAATAGGCTTTGTGGTCTATGTTGTGTAATGATGATTGTGCTTTGAGCTCAAGACCAAGACATACAAATGATGTAAATTCACCCAGGTCAATGCCATTACACACAAACTTTGTAGAAAAAATGATGGCAGTTCCTCCTCCTTTTCTGTTTTTCTGACGGACAGGCTCAAAGGCTGTCTACTTGTGTGTGCTGTCCTGTGTTGGTACAGCAGGCCAAGACCATGGCACAGGTTGGCGCTGAGCATTCTGCAGCCAGTGATGTTTGGATGCATCCCATTGGGCTGAAAGTGTTGTGAACTAGGATTGGGCGGTAATCCGGTAATAAAGTATCCTGTGGTATCTAAAAATAGCAACGGTATCAGTTTCATTACCGTCATCATTTGGTGGCACGGTGGGACAAGTGGTAACACTGTCACCTCAAAAAAATGCTGCGCATATAAGTCTATAGGGATCTAACATAACTGTAGCATCGTCATAACAAAAATGAAGTCCACTCCGTTCAGTGTATCTGGTTGAATTTTTACTCGAGAAAAAGGTGACTGTGCAAAAGTACATGCTACAAAAAGAACCTGAGCAGTTTTACAGGTGTTTTAACACAGGTATGTCCAGGTGCTCATATGGGCGCGTCTGTGCAGAGTACCATTATCTCGTCCAAGCACACGGAGAAACTCCTCTGTTGAAAGCTTCAGGGCATTCAATCGATCGCAACTGGACTTTGTCAGTTTGTCTTGGAAGACGTTTCGCCTCTCATCCGAGCAGGCTTCATCAGTTCATGCGCACCGGACTAGATAGGACAGCTCTAGTCCAATGAAATGGTGTTAGGTTCTAGTATTTATCCTCTGATTGAGGCCAAACCCCCAAAACCAAGGATGGTATCACTCTATTGTGAGGCAAACGATCCCCCATTAAGGCGGGATAGGGTGCGACCCTTGGGTGTCAACGACAGTCGTCTGCCTCGTTAGTGTCCCATTCTTGTCATTGGGAGGCTCCTTGAGCCATGTGTGAATGGCTTGTTGTTTATTTTCAGAGGCTAAGTTTTTGAATCTCTTTGGAAGAGATGAAAGGACAGCATTGTATGTGGGAGATAGGTGGTGTCTCAGGCCTCCCCCTCTGTTCAGAGATGGTTTTTCAACCTTGACATGGATGGCTTCTCTCACTCCTCTTTCAAACCATCTGTCTTCTCTGTCCAGAATATGCACATTTTTATCCTCAAAGGAGTGTGCTTCCTCCTTGAGATGCACAAACTTATGTCATCACTATCTGAAGATATCTGTAAGAAAGTCATAGAATTCACATTGAAAGCCCAACTTGCCCAGCACAACAAAACTAAAGACAGACAAACAAAGAAATTTCAGAACTTGCAGTCAAGACACAACACTTCCAACATACAACTGCTCACCTGGAGGCAAAAAAGTGAAGACTCAACACAAAATGAGTTACAGAATAGATGGGTTAAGAATCTGTCTGACAGAGTACTTACCCAGCCGGAGAAGGAGGTTTTAGCTAGAGGACTGAATTTTGCCATGACATTACAACAAGTCCCAATAGTTGATCTGATCACGGCAACAGAATCAGCTATAAAGAAAAACAACCTAACAGAAACAGAAGGTGAACAGCTCAGGTTGAAAGTGTCGGCAGCTCTCTCCAATGCTAAACCTCCCCCTTCAAACCTCACCTATGAGGAAAGAAAAGCCGTGGCATCATTCAGCAAGGACGAAAACATCACAATCTTGCCAGCAGACAAAGGGAGATGCACGGTAATTCTAAACACAAATGATTACCAAGACAAGATTCTTTCACTACTCAATGACAGTAACACATATGAATGCCTGAAACGAGACCCAACCAGTGGGTACAAGAGAACAATCATAGAATATCTGCAAAGTTTACAGAAAGACGGAGCCATTGACCGTTTGCAATATCACAGGTTATACCCACAAGAGTCCATCCCAGGCATCTACAGACTCCCAAAAATACACAAAGAAGGAGCGCCTCTCAGACCTATTGTCAGCAGCATCAACTCTGTGACATACAACATTGCTAAGTTTGTGGCCAACATCTTAGCACCACTGGTTGGCAGTATGCCACACCACATCCAGAATTCTATGGACTTTGTAAATAAGGTCCGGGACTTAAAACTAGACCCATCAGAAACAATGGTTTCCTTCGATGTCACATCGTTGTTCACATGCATTCCAACTCAGGAAGCAGTGGAAACAGTGAGGCGGCAGTTGTTACAAGACAACACTTTGCAGAACAAAACTACTCTTAACCCAGAGCAAATATGCAATTTACTGGAACTCTGCTTAAAAACCACCTATTTTCAATTTAGGGGGAGGTTTTACAGGCAAAAACATGGGTGTGCGATGGGTTCACCAGTATCCCCCATTGTGGCTAATCTGTACATGGAGAACATGGAAAGAACGGCCCTGAACTCTTTCAAAGGAACAACACCAAGTCATTGGTACAGATATGTGGGTGACACATGGGTAAAAATCCAAAGCCAAGAAGTGCAAGCCTTCACCGAGCACATTAACTCAGTGGACAAGAACATCAAATTCACTCAAGAGGATGTCAAGGACATGAGTTTGCCTTTTTTGGACTGTGATGTCCACATTGGAGAGAACAGGAGCCTCCATATTGGGGTTTACAGAAAACCTACTCACACAGACCAGTACCTCCTTTTTGACTCACATCACCCACTGGAACACAAACTAGGTGTTATCAGAACTCTCCAGCACAGAGCTGATAATGTTCCAACCAGCCAACAGGCCAGAGACAAGGAACACAAACACCTGAGGGATACTCTCAAAACTTGTGGTTATCCCAGCTGGTCTTTTGTGAAAAGTTCAGCCGCTTCCAGAAAGAACAGGGTGACAGAGGAAGAAAAGAGAGACAGACGGCATAACATTGTCATTCCATATGTGTCTGGTGTATCAGAGAAACTCAGGCGAATCTTTAACAAACACAACATCCCGGTACATTTCAAACCTGGGAACACTCTCAGACAAAGGCTGGTGCATCCCAAAGACCGGACACCTCATACTCAGAAGAACAATCTGGTGTATGCAGTCCAGTGCAGTGAGGAATGCACAGACTTATATATTGGGGAAACAAAACAGCCACTGAGCAGACGCATGGCACAACACAGAAGAGCTAACTCTTCAGGTTTAGACTCAGCTGTTTACCTGCATCTCAAGGAGGAAGCACACTCCTTTGAGGATAAAAATGTGCATATTCTGGACAGAGAAGACAGATGGTTTGAAAGAGGAGTGAGAGAAGCCATCCATGTCAAGGTTGAAAAACCATCTCTGAACAGAGGGGGAGGCCTGAGACACCACCTATCTCCCACATACAATGCTGTCCTGTCATTGCCCAGCTTACAATGACCTGGATGAATGAGAATATTCACAGGCATGTCCTCTGTTGAAAACACTTTTTCAGCCCTTTTTCTGCTTGCTATTGTTCTTAGCTCTCGTAAAAGGACGGAATGCAAATAAAACAGTAAAATAACACTTTGGGCTGCTCAGCAGAGTCCTCTGTGACCGCTCTGCTCATGCATGAGACCGAGCGGTGAAGCTAACTGCGTGGTTAAGTTGGTCAATAGCTCAGCGACCTGCCCAAATTCACCATAGAAACACCAATGACGATCCAGAAGGAAGTAAGCCCAGAGATAGGTTATTGCATGAGGAGCGCTCCCTCCACTCTAGAAACCTCCTCCTTTTTATGTGAACAAGCAGGACCTTTGTGATGGATCTCAAACTAACACAGAGTCATAGGAGGAGACATTAGCAGCGTTTTTCGGGCTGGAATAAAGCTTTTGACCACAAAAAAAACAAAGGTAAAACATACTTTTTTAGCGAAGTTGCTACTCTTTGGCTGCTAGCTCGCCGAGTTTCCGTCGCACAGTGAGGAGGCATCTTCGTGGTCATCAGACTCTCTGCTTTCATATGATACCAAGCCTTTGAGGTTTGCGTGATGCCGTACCTTTGACGTGCGCTATTTTCGTGCTTTTGTTACGTGCACATATAATTACACATATTGCACATATTTCGTGGGGTATGAATTATGTTTCGTTTGGGTGGCAATGCTTGGTAGAGGCTTTAAACTGAGTTTCTCCCCGTCATTCTGGTATGCTACAAGTTAGGACTGGTGCTTCTTCGCATGAGCATTGACCATCTGAACTGCGCGCATGTCACGCTGCCCTGCAAAGCGATTTTTAATTAGTCACGGTAATACCATATACCCCGGAAAAATGTGGGGAAAGTTTGACGGTATCAAAATTTGGATACCGCCCAACTCTAGTGTGAACAGTTCCAAAATTTATATTGTAAATAAAACTAAATAAACTTTCTAATTTCACATATCCCATGGTTGAGGCATGCCACTGTCAGCCATGTATTCAGGGCAAGGAGTCTGCTGAACAGTCAAATGTCTTTTTTTCAGGACCTCAGAGCCAGTTTTCCTTTGAAGAATGTCAAAAGATCCAGCATGAATAATAATCTGCCTTTCACTTGGATGTGTATGGAGGATAGCAATTCTGTTAGCTTCCCTGTCAGAAGTGTCATTCATAGTTAGATTGTCAGTCTTTGCCATTCTTACATATTGGTATTGGTGCCCTCTTATTTAATTTCTTGATTTTGTGGCAAAAAATGTCCACCCAAATCCCAGCTGGAGTGGATGCTCTTGGTCTGGCGCCGGAGCTGTGCCAGTAAGAAGCATCATTAGGGAAGGCTGGTTTGGGAGCCTCAACAGCTGATCTAATGGCTTTAGGACAAGTTTGAAAATGAACGTCTACTCTTCATCTTTGCTTGTGGCTCGAGATTACATTAACCACTATTGCCATAACACAGAATGTGTTTGATCCTCTCCACAGTTTGCCTCTTTCTGGAAATAGAGAACCAAAGACTCTTCTGGAGAGGCTGCGCTGGGTCACTCTGGGGTATCATTACAACTGGGATACCAAGGTAAGGAACACACCCTGCTTTGTTAGAGGATTGTTGTAATTGATGTGGAATTGTAGAGTTGTAAGTGCAAATATGAACTGCAATATGCTGATCATAAATCAATATCAGTATATTTACATTACTATTAGTATATTTGCACCACTTGCATTTTTAACACCTCACTGAAGACATGTCACGTGCCAGCCAAACCCAAACCAGTTCCATACCACTGTGTAACGAGCGTAGGTGCAGGCGGAGAGGCTAGCAGGATTAGCAGTTAGCGGAGGCTCAGGTTGGTGAGTTAGCTCAGAGAGTCGACAGGCGGAGAAGTTGGGAATTCACTTAACAGTTTTATTCTGTAATATGGAACATCGACCTTACAAAGCCAGGTCTCCACGGCGCTAAACATACATGTGTTGTAAGACGTAGACACCATGACCAGCACCAACTCATTACTCATTACTCGCTCTCATTAGCGATAGCCATGTTGCTGCTGTGTGTGTGTGCATTTCTGCAAAAGAAACAAAAGGGGAGAGGGGAGGGAGCTCCTGGCTATGGAAACTCCTGGGGGGCAAAAGGCGCGTCGTAGCAAGAGAAGAAAAACTCGAATTTATTATTTTTTTAAATCGCCCACAGCAAAAATTCAAATTATTCAAAAAAATCGATATATCGCCCAGGCCTACTTCAACCATCATCCCATTTCCCAAGAAGCCAAGGACCACAGGACTTTACGACTCCAGACCCATCGCCCTGACCTCTGTGGTCATGAAATCGTGTGAGCGCCTTGTGCTCTTACACCTCAAGGACATCACCTACCCTCTCCTGGACCCCCTGCAGTTTGCCTACAGAGCCAACAGGTCTGTAGACGATGCAGTCAACTTCCTCTCCACTTCCTCCTCCAGCACCTGGACTCCAAGGGAACCTACGCCAGGATCCTGTTTGTGGATTTCAGCTCTGCTTTTAACACCATCATCCCAACCCTGGTTCATGGGAAAGCTCTCCCAGCTGAGCGTGCCTGACTCCACCTGCAGGTGGATTACAGACTTCCTGTCTGACAGGAAACAGTGCGTGAAGCTGGGGAAACACGTCTCCGACTCAAAGACCCCCAGCACCAGATCCCCTCAGGGCTGCGTTCTTTCTCCTCTGCTCTTCTCCCTGTATATGAACAGTTCCAACTACAGTCACAGTCCGTCAAGCTCCTGAAGTTTGCGGACGACACCACCCTCATCGGACCGTCAGCAGGTGAAAGGTTGACCATCTGGCGACCTGGTGCAACCAGAACAGCCTAGAACGCAACACTCTAAAGACAGTGGAGATGGTTGTGGACTTCAGGAAGATCTCAGCCTCACCTGCCCCCATCACCCTCTGTGACTCCACTATTGACACTGTGGAGTCTTTACGCTTCCTGGGAACTATTATATCCCAGGACCTCAAGTGGGAGTCGAACATCAGCTCCCTCATCAAGAAAGAGGATCAGAGGATGGCTATGGCAGTTGAAGAAATTCAATCTGCCAAAGACAATGATGGTGCACTTCTGCACAGCCATCATTGAGTCCATCCTCACCTCCTCCATCACCATCTGGTACACTGCTGCCACCGCCAAGGACAAGGGCAGACTGCAGAGGGTCATTAGGTCTGCAGAGAAGGTGATCGACTGCATCTCCCGTCTCTTCAGGACCTGTACACCTCTAGGACCCCAAGGCATGCAGGAAAGATTGTGGCTGATCCCTCTCACCCCGGACATAAACTCTTTGAGACACTCCCCTCTGGCAGGATGCTCCGGTCCATCAGGACAAAAACCTCACGCCACAAAAACATTTTTTTTCCCGTCTGCTGTCAGCATTATTAACAGGGCCCGGAAGCCCCCCTGACACTCTTCACACTCCACCTCTGCCTCTACTTGTCACATTGACATTGCCATAACTCTACGCGTTACATTAACGCTCCCCTTGGATTTCCTTGTCCTCATTTGCACATTTGGCAGCTGTACTGCTCTTTTTATTCTGAAAAAACAGATTGTGTCTACATATTTATATTGTTATATTTTTTACTTTTTAATAGTTTATTTTTCGAAGATTTGTCATGCATCAACATCACCAAAACAAATTCCTTGTATTTGTAAAATCGTACTTGGCAATAAAGTTTTTTCTGATTCTGACATTACTCTTTATCACAAAATATTAATTCCTTCACATTTCTCAAACAGTTATGTTATTTCTTATCAGGATGTGAAGTCCTCTGACCACACAGGTATGCATCCTTTGACATGAAAAAATTAGATATTGATGGTGAAGGTCAAAGAACAAGATCACTGTGACCTCACATCTGTCCCATTCTCGTGAGCACAATTTAACAGGAGTATCTTGAGGGAATTTCTTCAAATTTGGCACAAATGTCTATTTGAGGATAAACTGATTAGGTCATAGGTATAGGTCATTGTGAACACATAAAAATTATGACAAAGTTTCACAAAAATGTCCCATAGGATAAAATTATAGTGATGACATTTTATATCCAAATGGTCAACGGTCAGCTTCACTGTGACATCACTATGTTCTGCAACAGGGGTGTCAAACTCAAATACACAGTGGACCAAAATTTAAAAAAATTGTTCCAAGTCAAGGGCTGGACTGGTTCAATGTTTATTGAAAACTGATTGAAATGACCTTATTGCACATATTGAACCTGGAACTAACACAGCCTGTTAGTTACTGCCAACAAAACAATATTAATCATTAAATAAATGAAAAATCAGTTGCATTCATTTCTTATGAATGAATCTGCAGCTCCCACAGGCTAACAACAGCCAAAAAATAATTTCCTTCAAAGAAAAACCAAAAATGCCCAAAGAGTGCAAAAAGTCAACATATATTAAACCTGAGTGTGCTGCTCTCTGATGCGCACTAGTTTAAACCAGATACTTGAACCTGGAACTAACACAGCATATGACACCGTTTTTATCTATAAACAACATTGAACATTGAATACAAGAAAATTCATTTCTTCTGGCTCTTTATGCAGCTTTTCCAGAGTGATTTACCTTTCATGGTGTTTCGTTTCAAAGGGTCTTCTTACATTATATTCTTTCATGACAGCCACGCAGACTATCTCCGCACAGAAGACAAACAGCTTTGTTCTTCATATCTGCAAACACATACTCTGCCTCCCACCTGCCTTGAAAACCCGTTTTCAAAGTCCACCGCCTGTTTAGCCATTTTTCAGGGAGAGGGTAGCTGAAAGTTGACCACAGGTATCGAGCTCCATCAGGCTGCTGATGGACGAGTGGGGCAGGGACTCGCGCTCGCAGGTTTTGAATGACGTGCCAACGCATTGGCAGTGCATTGTGGGATTTGTAGTACTAGTGGTGTGTGCAATATACAGGCGGGCCAGATCTAATAATAATTAGATATTATCATGAGGGCCAAAGATAATTCCATCACTGGTTTTGGCCCCCGGACCTTGCTCTGGCTATTATTCCACACCATAACCCAGGAACAGAAGGGGAGATTGTGACCATATTTCACATTTGGTCAGACACAGAATTGGTGACACTAATCTTGGAAGCCCACTTTGAAACTGTGGTGCTCATATAGACCTTCTGTGCTGCTGGGTTGAAGATTTTTGTGAAGCATCCACATTTTACAATTTATAGTTTCTTTGCAGCAACATCCATCTTTGAAGTATTGTGGTTCACCGCAAGCTCATTGGTTTTGCTGATATTGGGCTGCAGATTATTGTCCTTTCACCATGTGAAAAAGGTCTCTATTAGCCATCTGTATTCCCCTGTAAAAATGGTATCTAAGTGAAGACAGCATTTTTCTCATTGGACATTTTTCTCTGCAATCATACATATATGCTACCAGGTGGTAATTCTAATTTTAGCCCATTTACAGTTTTTGAGAGGCTGTTTTTGGAAAGATTTGGCCTAATGTCTTGCTGTTGCAAAGACTTCTGGTTGTCTGTTTTGTTTGTAAAAATATATTGAAAGAAAATCATGTTAGTTAACATATGACACCTGTTACAACATATCTTTTCATGATGCTCTTTTCTTGTAATGCACCAAATGTTTCCTTTGTTGTCCCTTTCACAGACTTACTCTGCCAACCATTACACTCCTTTTCCAGCTGATCTCCACTTGCTGTCCCTCCAAGTAACAGCTGCATGTGGGTTCCCAGGGTTCAACACAGAAGCTGCAATCCTCAACTACTACCGATCTGATTCATCTCTGGGAATCCATGTGGATGAATCTGAACTAGATCACAGCCGTCCTCTGCTGTCATTCAGGTGAGAGAGGAGAGTAATCTTAAAGTGAACACTGCTGAAAGAAAGGGATTCTTCAACACATCACAGGTTTTAGGATGCCAATGCAGATATTTGTTTTATTAAACCTGCAATTCAGACACTTGTAATATGGCGAAAAAAAGTCTTCATTGCCTGGTTAACTACGGAAAAATATTCCAACCCCCTCACTATATGTCTTGTTGTCTGTTTTTATAGTTTTGGGCAGTCAGCCATCTTCCTTCTGGGAGGCATCTGCAGACAGGACCCCCCCACAGCTATGTACATGCACAGTGGGGACATCATGGTGATGTCTGGACAGAGCCGCCTCCTTTACCATGCTGTTCCACGCATTGTTCCAGCACCCCAGGGACATACAGCTTCAGAGATGGGAGGCTGCAGCCTGGCCTCACCTCTTCAGGACAGCACTGTGGTGGAGCCAGTGTCAGAGGAGGACTGGGTGGTATGCTCCAGGTACATCCAGAGCTCCAGAGTGAATGTGACTGTCAGGCAGGTGCTGGAGAATGGCCAGAGCTTCCCAGAAACACCCTCTTCTCATCAAAGGACTGATGCAGGCAATACAGTATGGTACCATGATGGACCAGCAGATGGAGAGAGTGGGAAATGGAAGTAGTAGTAGCTGTGACTGTTGATACTGTAGAGACATGAAACAGACCATCTTGCTGTAACACTTGAAGAAATTATGTTGCTTTGCAGTGATATTGCATTACTTTACTAAAAGGCAGAAGCCACTCAAGTCTGATGTGCTCTTAATACCTTGGCTAGGTCAGATGTTTTTATTTATCCATACAAACTGTTCGCTGACTTGGGCCTGTCTTGGGTGACAAAGAGATTATCCCCAAGAAGAAGGCAAAACCAAAACTCTGGCGCTAGCCTACCTAAACAGTCAAGCCCCTACAACTTTATACTGATTTGTAGTGGATATCCCAAAAACTTGGGATGCTGTGTAAAACACAAAACATTATCTGATAATTTGCTAATTCTTTTTGACATATACTCAGTTGAAAAACACACAAAGACAATATAATGAATGTTTTACCTCAACAACTTCATTTAATTTTGTAAATATATGGTTACTTTGAATTGAATTCCAAAAATTCATGTGAAGTTGGGACATGGGTAACAAAAGAGTAGGAAGGTAGTGTAATGCCCAAAAAACACCTGTTTGAAACATTCCACAGGTAAAGAGGTTAACTGCTAACAGGTGATGACTGCTGTTGTCACTGTGTTCTCTCACACATTGAAGCAGACATGAAACAAAGCCCTTGAAATTAAAATGTTTTTTTGTTTGAAGGATGTTTGATGGTGTTCACATCCATGCTCGATGTTCAGATGGAGTATTTACACATAGTCCTCCAGTTTTAGGACAATTGCCCCAAACATACAGCTTGTTTGTTGCAGTTCCTTTAATGCCAATTAAATGTTGCAGTCTCTGCCATAAGATATGATGGTCAGTGATGTCAAATGCAACACTAAGATCTAACAAGTACAGAGACAAGTCCTTTGTCTGATGCAATTGAAAGGTCATTTGTAACATTGAGCAGCACTGTCTCTGTGCTATGACACACTCTAAATTCTGACTGAAAAGCCTCCAATAAACTATTGTTGTATATAAAGTCACACAACTGGTTTCTCAAAGATTTTAGAGAGTAAGAGGTTAGAGGTCTGTAGTTGGTCTCAAAACAATGCAGAAAAAGTAGTCCATGCATTTGTTACTTCCAGGCTGGATTATTGCAGTTCCTTATCAGGCTGCTCCAATATATCCCTTGAGACTCTCAAGATGATCCAGAATGCTGTGGCATGTGTTATGTTGTTATGTTATGCTGTTATAGAATTAGACTGCCAGGGTACTTCCAATGATACACAGGGCTCTATTTTCGATTCTGCCGCCAGCGCAGTACAGGGGTGGCGCAAAGTCAGGTCCACTTCGCCAATGGGGCGTGGCGGGGCAGACTTTGGTATTTTCGTGCACTGCACTACCGATGCAACTACTCCCCCTTCTCATCTCAGTCCCACCCAGCGGTGCAACTCGGAAGGAGGGAGGGGAGAAGGCATGGAGTGGGTTTGACACAGCCGAGTCCAACCTTTAAAAACGCCGCTGGCGAGGCGCATGGCAAGTTTCGAGGATGACTGAGCCCACGCAGGAAAGTGTCCGGTGCCCAAACTTCTCCCAGAAGGAAACCCCAAAACCCAACCAGTCGAGGCAGATGGCCGCCAACCCAGAGCCTTGTTCAGCTTGAGGTCTCTGCCTGTTACAAGATAGTTTGTCTTCAACTTCATTCAACTTGCAAGAAAAAATTCACAGAATACAGAGAGAAGTTCAGAATATATTGATATTAATATAATCAATATTGACCAAGAGTGCGTTACACCATGTAGTGTACTTAGTCTTACTTGATGTTAACACCAATGCTAATTACAGCAACATTGACTCTAGGCTCAGAAAGCTGGATACCTGTAATTATTTGAACTTTTCACTTAGGAGATGGTGGATGTAAAGTTGAACTGTGACAATTTTTATTGCCCAACAGCAATTATTTAACAACTCTAGATCAGTGTATAAAAATAGATCACAACAACAAAACCCTTTCAAACTAATAAACAAAATAAAAGTGCAAATGAAAGTGTCCCTTCTTTTGGGTAAAAGCAGAGTTCAGTTCTTTGTGAAATTCTCTTTTGAGAAAAGGAGATCAAAGTTCCCTTTAAATTGTGTGTGCACACTGCTCTTATGACTACCCGGGTAGGTTTTTAAAGTGTGTTGTGTTTTATCTTGTCGCAAATACACCACCGTCACGTCTCCACCTTCACATACGAGTCGGATGTTAATTCCTCGCGAGAGCGTGGCCTTGAAAGTGACATCACTTCTAGCACCCAGGCACCAGGTCAGAGAGTCAGAGGAGTGTCGTCTTGGAAAATAGGGCAGCGACTTACCGGACAAAAGGTAGACTTCTTCGCTTAAGATAACTCATAATGGATTTTACAAGTTAAATTTTACTAGTTAAAAAATATTGATGGCCAGCTAACGTTCTGGGGCCTCATTTATAAAACTTGCCTACGCACAAACCGGGGCTTGAAAGTTGCGTACGCAACTTCCTACGCAAAGGTTGTGATTTATAAAAATAAACTTAGCGTGAGAATGTGTGCACCGGTACACCAACTTTTATGCTTGCGTACAAACATTTTGGAGACAGGGGGAACTGGCGGTGCAGATGGTGAGGTGGTGAATTGAAGCCAGATTGATCTCATACATTTAATGTCATCACATATCAGACTTATAGACCCGCGTAATCATAAACACCCAAGTCTGCAGTGTTATAGATGTGTTCCTTTAGTGAGCCGTTAGGCCTACTACTGAATGCACAATGTTCATATATCATACTTCCATCTTCAAATGATACAGAGTGGTGGATGGCACTGATGGATTAGTATTAAATGTGACAAGGTGTGTAACAATCATTCAATTTGCTGAGTAAGCATATAAATAGTGCAGTGACACTCATGCGTAATGCTGCACAATGGATGCGCTGGCACTGCTGGAAGATCACGCAAATGGTAGGATCAGGATGGAGAGAAGTTTTAGGGACCATGGAGATTTCCTGGCCCATGATGATGACTGGCTAATAAGCCGATTTAGATTCCCTAGAGCTGTGCTCTTGGATCTGTGTGCTGAACTGGGCCCAGTGTTAGATAGACCCACCCGCCGGAACCGCGCCATCCCGTACCAAGGATCGAGGCTATCTTGGTGTCCAGCGGTGTGGGCTCGTGTGCTCCCTTGCCCCCACCAATAGCAGATGCGCTTCGACGGTGCCATGCCACTTTCTTTTCTTTTCTTAAGTTTATTTAAAGAGGACAGCGCACATCAATCATACATTACTGTAAATGTGCCAGTGTTAGCCAAAGGCTAGTTTCCAACTGTAGTCCTCCGGCATGGTGTTAAGGGCCATTGAGGCATACAAGGGTCATAATACATAATAAAAACAAAACAAAACAGAAAACAAGTACATAGGAGAGATAGAATTTGAGGTCAAAATACAACATATCAAGGTACTGAGAGAGAGACAATCAATACAAAACTACCGGGACAGATACAACAGACAGTTATACATAACAAAAACCATTATGTGCGGTGCCATTAAAAACAAGATGAAGGGATGAGTAATTGAGATGAAGGTGCAGCAGTGCAAAGACCAGAGCAGGGTTTCTTGTTGGAGTTGTGCTAAGATGGGTTGAGAGACATAACGAAACCATAAAGTGCTATAGTGCTCATGGAAAGTGCTGCAGTGCTCTGCTTGTAGAAATTGTTGGAGTCAGGGTTAGCTGTCAGATGTGAGTAAATAGAATAGAGGTGCAACAATGCAAAGACCAGAACATGGGTTATTGTTGGGAGTTATGCAAGATGAGTTATGAAGAAGTAGTACATATCTAAAGTGCTGCAGTGCTAAAGTGACTTGAGAAGTGTTGCAGTGCTTCTTATGGTTTACCCATGTCACTGCGTATGTCTGTGAGGGAACATGCGCAGCGGCATGGGAAGCTAGGTACATACAGTTAACAATGATTACAGGTCTGGCTGGACTTGAGCCAGTCTTTTAAATGCCTTTTAAATATAAGAAAAGAACAGCAGTCTCTTACGGAAGTTGGCAGGCCATTCCAGATTTTGCTGCCTCTGACTGACAGAGCAGACTGTGAGAAGGAGGTGCGCCTAAATGGAATTGCGCAGTCTCCTCTTGTAGTAGCTCTAGTGTTGGTACCGTTGGTGAATTTATGTTCAAAAAACTGACTCAGGGGTGGAGGTGCCAATCCGTTCACAATCTTATACACACAACATGCAAGTTTAAGCGTGATAAGACTGTCAAAGCTCAGTAGATTATGGCGCGTAAGGATGTCACAGTGATGATAAGAGAATGATTTTTTGTCAAAAATTTTCAGGGTTTTTTTTATAGAGAGATTCAATTGGTTTAAGTATGGTTTTTCCCGTAAAAGACCAACTTGTGAGACAATACTCAATATGTGAGAATATCATAGAGTGCATGAATATTTTTGCTGCTTCTTCAGTTAATGAAGATCTTATTTGTCTGAAATTGCTCAGATTAAGATTAATTGTTTTGCTTACTTTTTTCACATGCTTTTCGTAGGATAGGGTCGGTTCTAGAATGACTCTGAGGTACTTAAACTCTCTCACCAAACTGAGTTCCTCCCCTCTCAGAAATACATTGGAGTTTTGCAGAACAACAGGTCTTTTAGAAAAAGCCATACAAACAGTTTTTTTTGCGTATTTAGGTACAGACATGAGGCAGTGAGCCATTCTTGAACACTGGACATGACAGATGTTAGTGTCTTAGACACCTCACTATAGCTTTTACCATGAGTGAGGACAACGGCATCATCTGCATACATCTGGAAATGGACATTATTACACACATCTGGCAAATCATTTATATACAAAGAGAACAATAATGGCCCAAGTATGGAACCCTGCGGAACTCCAACAGAACAACTGAGATAGGGGGATTTAACATTACTGACACAGACACATTGTTTTCTATTTGATAGGTAGGATCTGAACCACTGAATAGCTTCTATAGAGAAGTTAAGGTGGGATAGTTTAGACAGGAGGATCTGGTGATCCACCGTATCAAAAGCTCTTTTTAGGTCAAGAAATACTGCCATGGCACAGGGACTGCTGTCTAATAAATGCCTCACTTTTTCAGTGAGCATGCAGGTGGCTGTTTCTGTTGAATGCAGGGCTCGAAAACCAAACTGCATGGGGTGCAGAGGGGTGTGACCTTTATCCAGGTGTTTAGTGATTAAACTGACAATCCACTTCTCAGCCACCTTAGAAATAATGGGGAGAATGCTTATGGGCCTGTAGTTTTCCATATCAGTTTTGGCACCCGATTTAAAGATAGGTGTAACCATAGCAACCTTCCATTGTGGTGGGACGGTGCATTGACTGATTGACAGGTTGATCAGATGTGTGAGTGGTTTTATGAAATGGTTGGCATTTGTTTTTAGAAAGTTACTATCCAGCCCATAAGCATCTTTGGCTTTTGAGGATTTAAGAGATCTAATTATCTTTCCCACCTCTGCTTCAGTGATTTCCTCTAACCTAAAAATAGGGAGGTCATTTTTGATAGGACACGGTGTGTATGTAGAAGGTCTAAACAGTTGCACAATTTGGGTGACAGAACTTATGAAGTATGCATTTAGTGTTTTAGCAAAAGTGAGGGGATCTTTCACCAGAGCATTATTAATTTTCAATCCAAGGGAATTGTTGGTTTTATTATTTAATCTGCCTGTGAGTTTATTAATACAGTCCCAGACCTTTTTTCCATTACCTTTGTGACTCACTTTTTATGTAAAATTTGGCTTTTGCCTTATGTAGGGTTTGAGTTACTAGGTTTCTAGCATGAGAGAATTGTTGCCTGTCCGTGGTCAACCCCGATTTTAGTGACTTTTTGAGCAGTTGGTCTCTTTTTTTCATTAAGTTTCTACAGTTTTCATCCATCCATGGTAGGGTTACCCTTTGCCCTTTTCTATAACTCCCTCTTCTGGTGAAAGCTTCCATCACTTCGCTGATTTTGGAGAGGAAGACAGAGCAGCCAGACTCAATGTCATCACACAAAAAGATTTCATCCCACTCAAGGCGCTTTAGAGCCATAAAATATTGTTGAAGATTTTTTGGAATAAAACTAGCAAATGGTTGGGGCCTGAGAGGTCTGTTTAAGCGTTTTTTAGATAATTTTCTGGAGAAAAATATTATGTTGTGATCTGACATTCCAGTTAGAAAATTATAGGTTTTTGTGATCCTTGCTGCTCTGTTGGAGAATAACAGATCTATTCTGGTTCTAGAGTGACTGGTGACCCTTGTAGGTTGCTCTATTAATTGTGAGAGATTAAAATGATCTGTTATTTGCTTGAGATTTTTCCTGCCCTTTTTATCATCCCAGTTTACATTCAGGTCACCCATAATGATTACTTCCTTATTTAGATTGCAGGTGTTTAAAATAGTTTTTAATTGCTCATAGTACTCTACTTTAGCAGAGGGATGGCGGTAAACAAAGCAAAGTGAAGGACATCTCTGCTGACAGGGTGATATTTACTCCAACACACTCAGCCTGAATCTCATTCGGCCATTTGATCTGTTCACAGTCCAGTGTGTTCTTAACATATAACAGGGCCCCGCCACCTTTCCCTTTTACTCGATCATTTCTGAAGACATTATAGCCTAGCATGCTCACTAGAGCTTCAGGGGATAGTGGCTTAAGCCAAGTTTCAGTTAGACCCAGATAGTCAATGTTCGAGTGCATAAGTAGATCTTCCAGCTGTTCACGCTTATTGGTCATACTGCGGATATTTAGATGGCCACAAAACAGTCCTTTCACTTTGCATCGTGGATCCCATACAGTTTTTGCCTGCTTGAGTGTCTGAAAGAGTTTTGTAGCTCGATGCTTTTTGTAGATGGTGTTTCTGGGTTTTACCTTGTTGAGCTGCTGGGCTGTTGGGTGAGCTGCTGCGCTGATAGTGCTTGGATGTAACAGGTGAGCCGCAGCTGCGGTGACGGTGTGAGGATGGTGAGCGCCTCCGTCAGCTCCCACCTGCTGGACCGTCTGCCCTCGGCGCGGCCCCGGTGGAGTGACGGTGTCAAGATGGTGGATGCTGCCGTCCGCTCCCAGCTGCTGGGTCGTCTGCCCTCGGCGCGGCCTCGCTGGGTTAGCTGCTGCTGAGTCAATGGCGTCGGGGTGGTGGATGCCGCTGTCAGCTCCCAGCTGCTGGGCCGTTTGCCCTCGGCGCGGCCCCGTTGGGTTAGCCGCTGCTGGAGTGATGGCGTCGGGGTGGTAGATGCCGCCGTCAGCTCCCAGCTGCTGGGCCGTTTGCCCTTGGCGGGGTCCCGCTGGAGTGATGGTGTCGCAATGATGGATGCCGCCCGCTGGGAGAGCTGCCACTGCTGGAGTGATGGCGTCGGGCTGGTGGATGCCGCCGTCAGCTCCCAGCTGCTGGGCCGTCTGCCCTCGGCGTGGCCCCGCTGGGTTAGCTGCTGCTGAGGCGGTGGTTTTGGGATGGTAGACGCCTCCATCAGGTCTGTGAGCAGCACGGCGGACTGCGGCAGTAACAGCAGGGAGATAGTACCAAAACATCGGAGGGGGTAGGTGAAGCAGAGCCAGCAGTTCGTGAGTCTGGCTAGTTGTTAACTCTGCTGGATAGGCGGCTGTCGTGCTGCTGGTGGCTGGGTGTACCAGGCTATTGTTAGCCTCTAGGTGCTGTCTCAGGCCTAGCCTTTGTGGGCCAGGATTTACCTCCACATCGCCTGCTAGAAGTGCCATGATTGTCAGGAAAAGCAGTCCTCGTGTCGTATTTGCTGGAGTTGTTGTATCCTTTTTCGTGGGGGTGGAGGGTGCCCTGGCTCATTCGTCATGTAGGACTACCGAGTACAGTAAATGCTGACTTCCAGGTGCCGGTGAGAAAGCGTTGTCTTTGTTATTTTCGATTGTTAGTCGCTGCTGTGTTGATAGTGAAAACAAGCATATAGCAAAGACGACACTCGGTATCCAACTAATTGACGCTTTTGGCACAAACGCAGTACCTGCCACCCTCTGTGTGTGCTTGGCAGCCATCTTGGCTTACCAAGGCCTCCACCTTCACATCCCACCACCTCTTTTTAATTTCTGCCACAGAACACTCTGTGGCACTGGAACTATTCCCTGCGGTGAGGACGTGCTGCCACTCATTTTTTTTATTTTATTCGTGACGCCATTACTGTGACCACCAAACAAAATATCCTTTCTGGCCTCCACCTCACCCACAAGCTCCTCGATTTCAGCAACTGCAACTTGGAAAGAAGGAGGGGAGAAGGCGTGGAGTGGGTTTGACACAGCCGAGTCAAATTTTCACCAATCACAGCAGCTCCTCGCATCACCTTTAAGAACGCTGCTGGCGAGGCGCATGGCAAGTTTCGAGGATGACTGAGCCCGCGCAGGAAAGTGTCTGACGCCCAAACTTCTCCCAGGAGGAGACTGACGTCACTCATGTCTCATGACATGCGTTTGTATTACTTTGCACACCCGTTTGTATATATTGTTTATTTTTTCTCAGTATATATATATGTATATATTGTTTTATATTCTGTTCAATATTTTGTGGTATATTTTGTTTATATCTATATATTCTCAATATAAATATTTTGTTTTTATATTTGCTTTTTTTATATATAGTTCTCTCTCTTTTTTTTCAAATTTTTTTCTAATTCTATTCTTGTAAGGAGCACTGCAACAAAAACAATTTCCCCTCGGGGATAAATAAAGAATTTCTGATTCTGATTGTGATGTCTAAATATGAGGTCCTTAGATGGTAAATCCTCGGCCTCCTCCTCATCCTCCTCAAAGCAATGATGTACTTCATCTTTGCAGATAACGTTAAGCATTACAATGATAACATTTGTATTTGGAATGAAATGATGTGGGTAATAACGATCATCACTTACGTTTTTTTCCATGTGTCTGTCTCTCTCTGTCTCTCGAGTGCTCTGAAATAGGTGCAGTATGCTCTGTAGGATGTCACGGCTGTTTCTGGTTGGCACAGCGACGTTAATTGATTAGTTTGCATCCCCGTTTCACCTGTGTATATTCCGTTAGGGTAAGTGACCATTACGCGTGCCAAATGCACTTGCGATGTGGTCAGATGAGATGCTGATCAAAATATATAAATTTAGGTCTGACTGTATGTGCTGACTCAGATAGTTGCATTGAATCGTGGCTGTTGCTAATCATTGATCGCAGTGTGCGTTCGATGACTGACCGAGCACTGCTGAAAACAGAGTTAAAACCACGCTGCCGTCTTGTTGATGATGTGATATATGCCGTCATCAACCACGTTTTCAGTGGATAGCCGTTATCACCTAGCAGCCACCCATCCAGAGAGGTGTCCCCCTGAAAGACTGTATGGATGCTAGAATTCGCCGGGATGAATGACTCATGTGCCGACCCGGGGAAAGTGGCATATACGTTTGTCACCAGGCAATTTTAGTCACAGATCACCAGACATCCCTGTTTCACCTGTGTACATTTGGTCAGGTTGAGTGACCATTACGCATGCTGAGCGCGCTTTCGATGTGGTCAGGTGAGATACGGATCAAAATATATACATTTAGGTCTGACTGTATGTGCTGACACAGATACTTGCATTGGATTGCGGCTGTTGCTAATTATTGATCGCGGAGAAATGCCAGACACTGTGGAAACCTGCCTGTGAGGTGTTGGTGACGTGAGCGCACGACTCCGCTGGTTTATGAAAATCCACTTGCCCGACGGTGCGCCGCTGGTGCACAGAGTTGACCAGGTCTGAGGTGGCGAGCTTTCAGCGCACTTTTACGCCGCAAACCTAGATGGTCACAAATCCCAATGTGCCGGCTCATTATGCCAACACCTCCCCCCTACTGCGTCACAACGCCCATCCTGGCGCACCTCTGTACGCCCTGGTTTACCAAAATACCAAGTGCGCCGTGCGCCTGCCTGCCTGCGCCGCGCCGGAGGCAGAGTCGAAAATAGAGCCCTATGTAACATATCCGTAGCTTAAGCTAATTGGGCCTTTGCCAACTGAGTGTCGCTAACGTGAGTAAATTAATTGATAGCGTTAAGCTAATATCTACACGCCATGATGTAACTACTGACTGCATTTCCAGATGAGCTTGTTCAAATATTTCTCTAAGAAGAGAAAGACAGCTGATGAAGATGATGCTAGTCAGTAGTCAGTGGCAGCTGGCCAATAGAGGGCGCTCGGGCGCTGCCCCCCTGTGTTTTTGATTTTTCATTTTTAAAATAAATATTTTTAAAATAAACAATAATCACTTATTTTGAGCACCATGTGTGTTTAAATTCACAATGACATGTCACATACAAAATATAAATCATAATTTTTGGGGAAAATAGTTTCCTGCTCATCTCTGCTGAGTTGCTGGGGCGATAGAAAAATTGCCCTGCCAGTGTGGCAGAGCAGCCAATTACCGACAAGAGTTTCGACATAGCAACAGGAATTTATCCAATCAGCCTCATCAAATCTGATGCCCAAAGGCGTATTTAAACATATCAGACCAAGCTAAGTGCGCCTGTGGGAGTACCTTGGATATGTGATGACAATGATGGACTGCTGGATGCAACCATGTAAATGCTTTATATTGCTTCCCGTGTTTGCTCTTCAAAACGGCTGGGACAGATACGGCATGGACTGTTACAGGAGTAAGGGATATGAAACATTTATCTGAGAAGATAAAGAAACACAAGAGTACAAGGGCACATATGGAGAACACGGTCAAGCTAACGATGCTAGGCAGAGCTAACATCGTGACGCAATTGGATGAAGGGCACAGGCTTGGTGTGAGGAAGCACAATGAAGAGGTGGACAGGAACCGGCACATTTTGTCGAAGATAAGAGACTCTATTAAATTCTGTGGGGCGTTTGAGCTGGCTTTGCACGGCCACGATGAGACGGAATCTTCAGACAACCCTGGTGTGTTTAGGGGCTTAGTCGATCTGGTCGCATAGCTTGATACCATGCTGGAGGAGCACCTGAAGACAGCGACAGTTTTCAAAGGCAACTCAAAGACTGTGCAGAATGAACTGCTGGACTGCATGTTGTCAGTACTCAAGACCCACATTCTCGAGGAAGCAACAAGTGCGGATTATCTCGCTATTTAGGCTGATGAGACAACTGACATTTCCACCCACTGCCAGTTGGTGCTTGTGCTAAGGTACATTGACACTCGTCACACCATTCAAGAGCGTTTTTTCAAGTTCATCCCTCTTCAGAATGCTGCTGCTGACACACACACTACCTTCACTGCTATGCCCATCAGCTCAACCTCATCATGCAGCAGGCAACATCACACATCCCCAGAGTCAGGTTTTTTTTTTTTTTTTTCAGACCTTGGTGTGTTTGCTGCATCCTTCTCCCGCTCTTTCAAATGAACCACTGTGCTTGACCAAATTGTGGCTCACAGACTTCCGGGGACTTCAACAACCAGATGGAACTTTCATAGCCGTGCTGTTAACACAGTGTTTGAACACAAGGATGACCTCATCAAGTGTTTCCAAACTATCAGTGACTCTGATGACTTTGATCCAATCACTGTCACAGAGGCAGGGGGCTTTGTGAGAATGCTGGAGGAAGAAGATTTCTGCTTTCTCCTGGCCTTGTTTCACAAGATCCTGCCACATGTGGACATGCTGTTTAACCAGCTGCAGAAGAGGAACATCGACTCTGTCTACATCACAGGAGTCATCCAGATGTTCACCAACAGCATGCAAAAGATCAGGTGAAAAATTAGTTATCATTATTGTAATAAAAGTCTCCAGTATGTTAGTTTTTGAAAGAGTGATTGTGGATGCTAACCCGTGTTTCTGATTAGGGACTCCATTCCTTCTCTGAGTGAGGAATACAGTGCATCTGTGCAGCAGCACTCCACAAAGACAAGGAGGAAATTTGGACAGGGAGAACGACAGCAGTTGGCTTCAGAGGTAAGCTGCAATATTACAGTCCTGTTTACAAGAGTAATAAGAGTTACATATTTGTTTTTATTATGCTACATTCTAATCACTGTGCAGCCACTGAGGAAGGCAGACACTGATCTCATCTTGTAAGAGAATACTGATGACATTATTTACTATGTGAGGTTTGCTGTGTGTACTTACCTTTTTTATTATTTATGTATCATGTCATAGGTATGTGGTACCATTCTGAGCCATGCCAAAGAGCGGTTCTTATTCACCAAGCACCTCATCAGTGCCACTCTGCTACATGGAGACTTGTTTGTGCAACACAATGCACAGTTCCCAGATGCAGCACTGGAAACTACCGTTGAGGCCTACCCCATGTTGAACAAAGCCAAGCTGAGAACAGAACTATCCCTCATCTATGAGAACGACAAATTCAAGGCCTGCAGTGGTGCACTGACTCTGTTCCAGTTTTTCTTGGAGAACAACCTTCAGGACACGTTCACTGAGACTGTAAGTCTTCTCAAGATTCTCATCACCACACCCATGACAACAGCAAAATCAGAAAGATGCTTCTCTACTTTGAAGAGAATCAAAACTTTCCTGAGGAACACCATGATGCAGGATTGCCTGAATGCTCTGGCCATGCGCTCCATGGAGAAAAAACTTGTCAGATCAGTCATAAAAAATGGAAAAAAAAAAAAAAAAAAGATGAAAAATGAAGCATACAAAGAGAAGACACACTGTACCTACTGTGAAACATGGATCAGGCTTGGTTCTTTTCTGGGGCTGCTTTGCTGCACCTGGCACAGTGTGTCTTGAATCTGTGCAGGGCTCAATGAAATCTCAAGACAATCAAGGCATTCTGGAGCCAAATGTGCTGCCCAGTGTCAGAAAGCCTGGTCTAGGTAACAGGTCAGGGGTCGTCACATAGGGTAATGACCTGAAACACAGTTACACACTGGAGAATGGCTAAGAACAACACAACGGACTGTTCTGAAGTGGCCTCCAATGAGCTCTGATCTGAATCCTACTGAACATCTGTGGAAGGAGCTGGAACATGCAGTCTGGAGGACAGCCTTCACGCCTGAGACAGCTGGAGCAGTTTGCTCACCAGGAGTCAACACGTGCAGAAGTCTCACTGCGAGTTACAGAAATCATCTGACTGCAGTGATTGGCTCAAAAGGTTGTGCAACAAAATATCAAGTTAAGGGTACCATCATTTTTGTCCAGGCCAGTTTCATATTCATACAAAGTACTCTTCAACAGAAGAGAACTGTCTGTCTGTATACACACACATTCAGTCCCTTGACCAGATTTTTCTTTGTATAAAGTTGACCTTAGCACAGCACATCATCCAGCAATGTATTGCACTTAAGAAATTTCTGATATTTTGTCTAAATAGTGTGTGTTTGCTTATATTATTGTATGTGTAATCTGCTCATCATTTTCTGGATTGTTCACTCAAATGTTGAAATTATCAAAATTGATGCAGATTGTATTTTTCTTGATCTGCTGATTGAAAAGTCAGTTAACTGTTGCAGTTCTGATCATATTAGTAACATTTAGCTTTATCATAGATTACTGTACAGTATTTTTCTATTCCAGTATTAATTTCTTAATATACTTAAAACATAATACTTGTGTCGTCGATTTACCACTAATGCACTGTTTCATGTGCTCAGCTGTATATAAAAAGGTAGTAAGTAATTTATTGCCAAAATTGTGGTTGTGCAATATGTTGTTTACGCTTTGTGCAAAAATGCCTCAAGTTATTAATATTGGCATTAAATAATTATTATTTCACAGAGCACTGATATAATGCCGTTTCTGTTCAGTTGTATTGGGATGGTTACTGAAACTGACTTGATATGGCACAGCCCCACCTAGAATATTTTCCACCTGTGTCTGTCGCGAACGAAACGGCTCTCCTGCCTGGGAGCCGGAGCCCCTTTGTTTTTCTTGTTTTTTTTTCTCGACATTTTTTTTCCATTCAAGCTGCACGTGATTAGTCAACTAAATGATGCGTGGTGGCTTCAGTGTGTACGCACTGAGCAGGAGGGGGAGGAGCGGGGGTTACAGACACAGCGCGCGCGCACACACACACACACACACACACACACACACACATTCAGCCTTTAAAAAGCAATTTTCAACTGGCCATTCAATAAATAGGTTGTAAAAATAAAATCTACAGTCAAGTGTCATTTATTTATGCCACCACAGCTCCCTGGAGAGCCTGCCCCCACTGCTGAAAAAAATCCTAGAGGAAACACTGTGGTCTGAACTTTGCTGAGGTGGAACCCATGGCTGGCCACACATTCACTACATTTACATGCAGTCACGTAACCCTTCATAACCGGAATATCAGCGATAACCCGGTTGCGCACGGCCATGTAATCACCAATAACCCTTTTGAAAAATCAGAATATGTTCATATTCCGGTTTTTAAAAACCTGTATATGACCCCTGGGTTACTCCTTTTCGAACCCGAATATTTGGTCATGTATACGCATATCGGAATATCTCCATCGAACAGAACATTAATTTGTGTTCTGCACATCTTCTATTCGCAAGGAATCTTGGTCTTTTGAGTGCAGGTAGCATGGATATGGATGGCACAGCTCCGGCTCCATTTCCTATTTCTTCATGTCCTCGCCTTCCATGAATGAAGAAAGTGAGACAGAATAGTGTCAAGTACTGGTGGTGGGTCAGGACCAGCACCAAAGCGCAAACGAAAGCGACTGCTACCTGCCCTGGGCTGTTCATTATCCGCCGTACTGCTGTTGTTGTTTTTGAAATGACGCGCATTGCGTCATAACGTTGTCCGTGCGTCGCTGATCGGGATATCCCAATTGATTCCGAATGTTTCAGAAACTGGAATATTGACCATAACCCAAATAGTGACTGCATATAAACGTAGTGACTGTCCGGTAAGTCCACAGTCAGCTCTCTGGTTCTGGCTCGCCAGATCGCCGGAACAGACTAATCAATTCCTAGTCCATAAAAAAAAAAAAAAAAAACTATAGATACAATGTAGAATATATACATTACTACCTCTTATTACAATTTTTCTGTTTACCAAATGACCTCAAATTATTTTCATGTCTCAACATATCTTTCCAGAAAAAATAAACTACACATTGCTTCAATCATTGTGAAATGAAATGAAAGCGGCTCACGCAAACCAAGCAGGGAGGGAAACTTGACAGAAGAGAGACAGAGCAAGCTGGATTACCAGGCGTCCGTCTTCTTTTCACCAAGTTTTCGCGTCTTAATTTGAAATGGGAGGAGAGACGACTGACGAGGAAGGAGAAGGAGCAAATTCATGTAAGCCACTGGCATGAAAAAAAACAATATACTCGTTACAATCCTCATTGGGCACTTTCAGAGTTTGAATGGGTACGGCTGACCCAGGTAGACCATTTTTCCGCCACTTGTGTTTTGTGCCCGGCAAAAATCTCCGTAAAATATGAAGAAAAAAACGCTTTGGAAATCCACGCGAAAACAAAAAAGCATCAAGTTGTGGTATCAAACAAACAAAACCAAGCAGCCATTGTAACTCTTATGACCAAAAAAGCTTCACCAGAAGAAGACAAGATTGCAGTGGCAGAGCTTAGCAGTGTGTACCACGGAGTGAAACACGGCTGTGATGTCTCTCTTCACATTGAAGTACAGAGCGGGTGCGCCACCATCTGGTGGGCATGGAACTACACTTCTAAACTACATATATGGGTTTAATAACCATATTTTTTATGTGGGTTACAACCATAACAAATAAAACTGGCTGTTGGTGACACAATCACATTAATTTTGTCCATTGTTTATTAGACCCAGATTATAGATTATTGTTCAGCAGATTATACAAAGCAATAACAAAAGCAGTGTTGCATTTCCAATTTAGCCCAGTGCATCATCAAAGGCATATTTTAGATCATTTTATTTGTCCACAAGTAACCACTCTGGAAGTAAAGTAATTTAATAATTGCTTGAGTCTTGCTTTGTGAACCAAACATAAGCTTCACTTGATCTGGAGATCAGGCGTATGTGTGTATTCTGTTGTGTTAAATGTTACATAACTTTCTCAGATTCCATTGCAATCATAGGCAGTTCTGATGTTCCACAGCACAGTAGCATTGACAGAAGTCAACCAATGAAAATTACAATAGATGAAAAATAAAAGGCATGTAAGATGAATTCCCATATACTGCATATGCTGTTCAAGTCATCATGCATGGAAATGTGAAAATTATTACTGTGTATGTGAAAAACAATGTAAAATAATTTTGGTGTAAGTGCAAAATGGCAATATAAAAGACCTTAAATAATCACCATGAGAAATGCTACAGTAGTGCCTTGATGGTTTTCCATTTCATCTTGCTGGCTGAATATATAATGCAACATTCTGTTAAGCATTTTTGTAAAATATGTTTTAGGTTGATTAGATTTTACATTGTTTCTTAGATGTGAGTAATACCACTATATATCTGCTGTCAGGTCTCATTTGTTTTTTTTTGTTTTTTTTATAAATAAAATTTAAATTAACATCTGGTATTTCTTCAGCACTGAATTTCCATGCTTTCTACCAATAAAACCTCACTGCCTGGTCTGGACAATGAGTGCTGTCATCAGTGTTTCATGTCAGACACAGACAATGGATGATAAGAGAAGAATGAATCTATGTCCTCAAATCTCCAATGATCCATTCGACCACCATTTTGCCAACTTCTCTTCCTGCATCAAGGACGAAGGCATGGCGGAACCCTTGTTCACACAGTCTTAAATCTCCATGTGGGAAGTCCTGTTTGATGTCATGATAATATTGAACAGGGCACCAGTGGTCTGTAGCTCCATAATAAAATATAAGCTGAAAATGGGAACACATAGATGGTATTGATTTCTAGATTTAATACAGAATAACAGCTATAACAGCAGAACATGTCACAAGTAAACCATGACCTCATCATTCAAGCAAACACGCTTCATGTTTCAAATGCTTGTCTTTATGTCTCATGTGGTTTTTATGTCATCAAAAATAGACTAGGAGCTATTACGTGCAGCGAAATATCACAATGCAATAAAATGGGTACTCTTTTTCTTACCTTTTCAAGATTTTTCTTGATGGTTATGTTGTCTCTTTCCAGAACTTTTCTCATTTCCTGACCTCCCATGTACATAGCATTGGCTAAAAAGAAAAACAAAATCACACTGATCTAGTCATTGCTTTATTTCATACATGCTAGAAATATTAACTGAGCAAATCAAAAGCAGATTCCTATTTGTAACAAAAAAAACTTTTGAATGTTGCATGCGTTGGTTTGACTGGTTCTTCGATCAGTGCAGCAGCTTCCTGCTGCCTGAAGATGTCTGTGTTAGTGTCTATACTCCATACTAATGCAGATGCACTCTCTTCCTCAATTAGAAAAACTGTTTCTTTTTAATCTCAAACCACCTATAAATGTCTGAATGTGATTTACAAAATGTGTTATAATGTATTTTCTACTGTATAAAAAATAAGCATGTGGGGAGAGCAAATGATGTATTGTGGAGGGTAGACGCACCGCGGTCGGTCTCCGCACTGGATTTAAATTAAATAACATTTCTCAGTTTATCCGTTGCTGAAACTACGGTGAAACTATCCCTAAACCTACAGAGACGTTGGACATGTTGCTGGACAACTTTTTCACCAAGCCAAAAAAAAGAGACACTCGAAAAAAGAACAGCAAGCAGATGGCTAGTGAACCGCTAGCTAACCCAGATGATGACACAGAGCCAGAGCTAGCTAATGAAGAAGAGCTAGGCCGTTTCTCAATACTAAGTACGCCAAGTTCGGACTTACGAACTTGGTAGTTCGGACTTAGCAAGTTCGACTTGGGAGTACAGCCTCTCCAGGACGGGAGGATGCAGGACCGTCATTCTGCAATTGGGACAGCAGCGTACTTGATGACGTTAGCAGGACGACACATCTCCGAAAACTTTGGAGCAAATTTTAAACTACGCGCTATCGTGATGAATCGACCACAGATATTAAGTTTTAACATCCACTTTCTCACATAAAATAATCTTAAAACCACATTCCGTACTACTAAAACAGCAGTATTTCGAAACTTGTAACTTGTAGCTGTGAGTCCTCTCCTCCGGCATCGTTGCGACGAAATGCATTCTGGGATACGTGGTTGCCCCAAGTCCGCACAAGTCACCATCCGATGCATACTCGATAAAGTGGGAGGGGCAAGAACACATCCGGGTATTTGAGTGTACTTGTCGAGATGCGGACTTTTGAATTGGAACAGTACTTGGACTCAGAGTGATGACGTTTCTCAAGTACACGAGAACACAAGTACAGAGAAGAACGCATTGAGAAACGGCCCTAGAGTCTTGCACCGAGCCAAGACCGGAGCTCTGCAACCCCACTAACGATGACACAGTGGTTCAACAGGTGACGCGTAACATTAAGGAGATGCTAGACACTACACTCGCTAATATTCTGAAACCAGTCACAGAGATGTCAGAAAAACTAGACAAAATAGTAGACAGACTGGGGATGATGGTCTCCGACTTGGAGGACAACGCAGCGGCTAATACACCACGGCTTGAATCGTTAGAGGCAACGCTAAAAAAAGCAATGGAGAAACTCGAGAATTTTGAGAACCAGAGTCGACGACAAAACGTCAGAATTACTGGGCTCAAAGAAGGAACCGAAGGCAAAAATCCACCCATGTTCTTTGAGAAATGGATACCAGAGGTCTTGAACATGGACATGCAAGGGGAGCGGCTGAAAATAGAACGAGCTCACCGTGTGGGACCTCCTGTGGAGTCCACCGATAGACGCGGTCCCCAAGCAGTCCTGGTGAGCCTTCACGACTACACGGACAAGCAGAGGATCCTGCGCGCAGCAAGAAACAAGGGCAGAGTTTCCATTGACGGCCAAGTAGTGTCTTTCTACCAGGACTTTTCTGCGGAGATCGTAAAACGGAGGCAAGAATCCGCAGACGCGCGCAGAAGGCTCCGGGAAGCGGGGATCAAATATGCCTTTTCGTATCCAGCTGTAATTAAGGTTCTCCCTCCAAATGGGAAACCTATCTCTCTTCCCACAATGAAGGAAATTAACGACTACGTGAAGACACTCCCGACCCAGTGACTCTATCAGTCCATCAGTAATCAGGGAAACAATATCGTCCGCATCTATATCTTATCGTAGATAAGTGCAGAGAACAGACTCTATAAGGGACAGTGAGTACTATATAAAACAATAAGTTAATCTTTGTTCACTGTTAATTTAAATGCCCTTATACATGCAAACTTTTCAGTTTATTTGAATCGTTGTATATCACTATTATTTACACAGTCGTCGACGAGCTGGCATTATGGTGAAGATATAATCCAGATTGAGAGACCTGACATACCTTTTTTTTTCTTCTTTTTTTTCTCTCTCACTTAGTTTCATTTGCCCCTCAGCTGTACTACTACAGCTAGTCAGACAAGGGTTTTTTTTTTCTTTTCTCTTTTTCTTGGTTTGTTTGTTTTCTTGGCTTTGTTTTTAGCCATGTTAGGTAGACAGTATCCAAGCTTTAGTTGGTAATAGGTGGTGACTTTAACAGTTATCTCTCTCCCTCTTTAGATAAAGCCCCCCCTCATAAAGATCTGAGAAGATCTGAAGATAAAGTCTGGTAGAACACTACAAATTTTTCTTGAAATATTGAACTTGGTAGATGGTTGGAGATACATGAATCCTAAAACCAAAAATTATACATTTTACTCTCCACCTCATTTATCATTCTCACAAATTGACTATATATTTATATCTGGACACCTAACCCACTTAGTAGAACAGTCTGACATTGGTCCCGTTGCCCTGTCAGATCATGTGCCTGTCACTTTGGAAATGCAGCCTCTTAGGCCAGCAGAGCGATCATTCTCTTGGAAAATTAATGCTTCACTGTTTCACGACAATAACTTTATCAAGTTCTTGGAAACACAATCAGATCTATATTTAGATGTAAATGATCGCAATGACTCTGATCCAAGATTGGTGTGGGAGGCTTATAAAGCTTACATGCGAGGCATGATCATATCATACTCAAGCAAGAAGAAAAAAGAACGTATGCAGGAACAATCACGAATTGAGGATAGAATCAAAAAATTAGAGGAAGATTTTCACAGATCCAAATCAGATGGGGTGCTCAAAGAACTAAAGGAGACAAGACTACTGTTGACTAGCTTATTAATAAAGAAGGCTGAGTCTGATATCCTGTTTGCTAGACAAAGAATGTTTGAATTTGGTAATAAGCCAAATAAGTTCTTAGCTCGTCTTGCAAGAAACTCTCCCCAAAAGACTTTTATTTCTGCAATATCTGATGAGGGTCAAGTTCGTCAAACAAATAATACAAAGATTAATGAATGTTTTCAAAAATTTTATGAGAAGTTGTATACCTCAGAACTGGACAATGATGCACTTACCAGTAGTACATTTTTAGACAGTTACCAGATGCCTCAGCTCACATACGTACGAGCTGCACTACTGGAAGGACCTATTACAGTGGCAGAAATTGATAAAGCAATCTCTTCACTCCAGCCAGATAAAAGTCCAGGGGCTGATGGATTCTGTGCTCAGTTTTATAAAAAGATGAAAAGTAAGATTATCAAACTACTACAACGGGTGTTTAACAAATCTTTTGAAGAGGGTGAACTCCCAAAAATCGATGTACTTAGCACATATTATAGTTGTCCCCAAAAAAGGGAAGGATCCAGAACTATGTGCCTGTTATCGCCCCATTAGTCTACTTGGAGTGGATGTAAAAATTATTTCGAAAATAGTGGCTAATAGATTAGAAGGAGTTGTGACTGATATAGTAAATGCAGACCAAACAGGGTTTATAGGAGGCCACACTTCGTCTAAT
This sequence comes from Chaetodon trifascialis, assembly GCF_039877785.1. Classification (NCBI taxonomy): domain Eukaryota; kingdom Metazoa; phylum Chordata; class Actinopteri; order Chaetodontiformes; family Chaetodontidae; genus Chaetodon; species Chaetodon trifascialis. The sequence continues at coordinate 2,325,367 of NC_092069.1, read as the reverse complement.
AACACAAGACGTTTGATTGACATTATTTACTACCTTAATCTTCATCAAACCCCTAGTGCTATAGTAACAATGGATGCAGAGAAAGCATTTGATCGTATTGAGCGTAAGTACATGGTAGAGGTGTTAAGAAGCTTTAAATGGGATTTTGTCCAATGGGTACGACTTCTATATAAAATACCCACTGCCTCAGTTTTAACAAATGGTTTAATTTCTGCCCAGTTTGAACTTAACAGAGGTACAGCTCAAGGATCACCACTATCACCTCTGCTGTTTTCCTTAGCTATAGAGCCGTTAGCAATTGCTGTCCAGCAAAACCCCAATATCCAAGGAATGATGATCGGCGCAACACAACACAAAATTCTGCTGTACGCGGATGATTTCCTCTTGACATTAACGGACCCACAAAACTCAGTACCGGCACTAATCCAATGTGTGAAAGAGTTCAATCACATTTCTGGATACATGGTTAATTTTACAAAATCTGAAATCATGCCTCTCTCTCGGTTTTTCATGTGAATATGAACCTGACTTTGTAAAACCCTTCCGATGGGCACCAGATGGATTCACATACCTGGGGGTTACAATAACACCTAAAATTAGTCAACTATACGGAAAATGTTAACCCCATGATAAAACACATTTAAGAGAAGATGTTGAGCTGGAAGAGGCTTCCTGTAACCTTTCTTGGCAGAGTCAATCTTATCAAGATGACAATTCTCCCCAAAATTATTTACCCTCTATCTATGCTATTCATATCTTTGAAGAGAAACAACATTAAAGACATAAATAGAGCTCTCTCTGATTTTATATGGGCTGGCAGGAAACCTAAAATTAAATTAGATACTTTGCAGCTACCAAAAGAACAAGGCGGATGGGGCCTCTCCAACATTACAAACTACACAATTGCAATGCAAGCCAGAATTATCTCAATATGGGCAAATACCAAACTGAAGCCGCCATGGTTTGAAATCGAAGCAACCTTCACTGAACCGTATTCTCCTGTCAACCTGCTTGATAAACAGAGGAGCGAATTACCAATTATGGCGAAGAACAACTTCTTAATTACTAATGTGTGTAATACTTGGAAGTCCTTACGAAGATTATTTGGGTCTACACATAAATTGAGTTGCTTAAAAACATTGACTGATAATCCTGAATTAACAAGGGGGGGGGCAATGGACCTTACTTGGACAACTGGTATGAAGGAATTTACCATATTCATGACCTTTGGGATAGAGGAAAATTTAAAACATTTGAAGCATTACAGGCTACATACAAACTACCAACAAAAGAATTTTACAAATACCTACAGGTCAGACACTATGTCTAAACCAAAATGGAAACTCTCAACCTTGCAGATGACTTCAACTCACTAGAAAAGACTCTTTTAGATCTTAAACAACGTCACTTTGTCTCCAAACTTTACTCCAGATTGCAATATTTGAAAACAGACAGACTATCATTCCTACGGAGAATGTGGGAGACCCAGTTGGAAATGACAACAGACATTGAAATATGGGAGGAAATTGTACTTCTGCCATCAAAAATTTCCATATGTAATAGATTCAGAGAAATGCAATATAATATTTTACAAAATGTTTATATATCTCCATACATGTATAGTAAATACACAGCAGGGGCCTCTCCAAACTGCCCAAAGTGTAAGACTATGCTAGGGACAAGAATTCACTGCCTCTGGGAATGTGAAAAGATTCAACGGTTTTGGCAAAGTATATGTGACAAGGTTAGTGTGATCATTCAACAGCAACTACAGCCTAATCCAATATTATGCTTATTGGGATATATCCATGATTCATTCAGATCCCATAAGAATACTATACATTTTTTGCTTATGTTGGGCCGAAAAGCTGTTATGAATAAATGGGTAGGAGAGGAACCCCCATCACTACATCTGTGGAAATCTTTGATAGCAGACTATATCCCTCTGGAAAAATTAAGATTTCGTATTAATGGTCAGAATGACCTTTTTGCAGCAAAGTTTGACAAAGTGCAAAGATACCTGGAAACTCAGACTACAACTGCCTAAAGAGCAAGGCCTAACAAGGACTTTTGAGATAATTGCTGTGGATGTATTCTGGATTTGCTACATCTGTCTTATAATCTGTATGTATTGTACTGGACTGTTATAATTCTGAAAATGTTCAATAAAAAAAAAAAAGTATGTGGTGGGAATCAAATAGCAATACTGATTATATAATACTGAGTGGAATACTTTAGGCCCACTGCAGGAAAAATTTTGTATACAACCCTTGGCCAAATTACCAGGGCCCTGACACACCAGGCCCAGCATAGGTGTGATTCATTTTGCCAGAAACATACAGTGTATTTATCAAACAGATGCACCAGCTGTATGTGGCATTTCTCATAACAGAGACTGATCATGTATTCTGCTGAATTTAGTGAAGTCATGCAATTTGCCACGGTCAGTTTTACAGGAAAAATTCTCCACATCTGAAGGTCAGGTGTAAACACAGCGGATTAACAAAAGCCACAAGGAAGGTTATAGTGGGAAAGAAATGTGAATTGAATAAGGCCTATTAGTTGTAGCTATTAGTTCAGTTCTTAGAAAGAGAAACACTGATTATCAACAAATAAAATTTCTGCACTCTAACAGTAGAGTGATAACAGTTGAGTCTGAGTCCCCTTGATATGCATCCATGTCTGGAGGTCAGTCCTAGGATCAGTCATGAGCTGCCTGCGTACTTAGCTGCAGCCTTAGTGTATCAGGAGCCATGAAAATACATTTATCCTTATCTGGTACCTCTTATTTAAACATTTGGACATCTACACACCATGGCTGACCACTGCTTATTCTACAATTATGTTACAGGAAACTCCTGTATAAAAGGGAGGTATTATATGTCTGGAATACAAGTTATCTGAGAAAAAAGCTTAAAACTGGCCCTGTGTCAGTGCACTAGTCTTAACAGAGTTGATTTAATATCACTATAACAAATTATTGATAAAATGTGAACATTTTAAGCATGACAGGAGTAAAGAACAAAGCTCAACCAACCTGCACAGTCTCCACTGAGTAGACCTACAGTAGGTTGGACTACAGTGTGGTCCAAAGAGCAGATACCACCAAACACCAATTTGATCAGGCTGGCCTTAAGTCCCTCAGGTAGCAAGGAGAGTAGAAAGAGAGGCAGATAGGCCAAATAACGCATGTGACACAGCAAAGGGGTCATGACCTTCCCCTGAGGAGTCTGAGCCATGCGCTCAATAGTGGGAAACAGCATGATGGCCTTTATAATCTGTATTTAAAAAAAAAAGAGGTTACAAAAGACATTTTTCAGTGTTGTGAAAAAATCCCAAAAGTAAACAGACAAATTATAGAGGAGATAAAAAAAATCACTCTGAGATAAGAACTTGTATGTTATGGAAACCCTAAATATGAAACAGTACTTTTTCATGCCATTCCTCTTAGCAGGTTGACCAGTCAGAGGGGTCATGTTTTAAGAATATCTGGCAGACAGCTATGTTATTTGTAATAGTCTGCAAAAACAATTTACAATCTAGAATTTAAGATAATGTTTATTTTTATTACACTTTTTTTAATATACTTATTGTTTTTACTCTATCTATCTATCTAATCTACCTTTTACTGGTGCTGCTGTAAATTGTAATTTCCCCTTGCGAGACTAATAAAGGGATATTGAATTGAATTGAATTGAATTGAATTGAATTGAATTGAATTGAATTGAACTGAATTGAATTGAATTGAATTGAATTGAATGTTAAGACTTTTCTAGCCACAGATGTCATTAACTACTCTTCAGTGTGCCATCTTGTGGACAGACAGCTGATTTTTGCTGCCCCCCCCCCCAAAAAAGTGATGAATTTCCCCAAAAAGAAAGATAGTAAGATATCGTGACTAACCTTGAGTTCAGGATTTCTCTTCATCACTTCCAGAATAATGTAGCAGCCAATGGAGTGTCCCACCAGGACCAGGCTGGTGTCTCTGGGAACATGTTTCGTTAGAAAGGCCAGCTTGTGTTCAATCTGCCCGTTCAGACCAAACACGTCACCCTCTGCTGCTGAGGACACATCTGGAAAATAAAGTTATAAAAATCAAATCAAAACTTGTAGTCTGGACCATATATCCACTGAACTTAAGTCCCACTTAGGTTCGTGAGTGTGTTTGTGAATGCAGTGTGCTAATCTTTCCATATTCTGGATAACATGTTCAGATGTGCTGGAAATACAACACACAGCATCAGAGGATCATTGTTTTCAAGATCCTCGGATATGAAGCTATACAAAACAAATTCCTGTCTACGTTCCTTGATGTCCATGTTCAACTTCCCTGAATTATTTATTATTATTCACTCCCCATTTTTGTTAGGGTTTGTTAGGTGTGCTGAACATTTCTACCTCAACTGTTCATGCTCTCTCCTCCAATGTCCTTAGGTCAGTGTGGGAACATTGAAGTGTAAAGAACTTGAGAGTAATCCGTACCTTCTACCATATCCAGGGAGTCTGGTGGTACACAGTGGCCAGCATGACTTACCGCCCACACTGGGTGGCGGTATCCCAGCGTACAGTGAAGTGTTTGCATGAAGGTCTGGTAGAAGCCCACTACACCTGGGTTACCTGCATGGAAGACAGCAGATCAGTATATTCACCCACATAACAAAAGGTGGGGAAAGTGATATTTTCTAATATAATTCAAGGGTCTTCAGCCAGCAAGCATGTTTCTCTGACTTTCAAGCTTTCATGATACCTTTCATTCTCAAAAACAATTCCCCTCCTCATACAGTAGATCTCAATATTATATCACTATAACGTGGCAAAAACAACGAAAATCAACACTGACTGCAGTTGAATGGGCACAGTTACATCAATGACAGTGTACATTTGTATCTAATTACATACAAGTCTGTTTACAAAAGAGCTGGGATGCGTAAAACAGAAATAAAACAGAATGTGATAAATTGCTCATCCTTTCTGACATATACACAACTGAAAATAGTACAAAGACAGTGCATTAAATGTTTTACCTCATCAACTTTATTGATTTTTCTAATTATATACTTATTCTGAATCTTATGCCAGCAGTACGTTTCAAACAAGATGGACTGTAGCAAGAACTGACTGGGAAAGTTATGGAATGCTCCATACACAACTGTTTGGAACATTCCACAGGTAAAAAGGTTCATTGGTAACAGGTGAACAGGTCATCCTAGAGAGGATCAGTCATTCACAAGCAAGGATGGAGCCAGGTTCACCATTTTCTGTAACTGTATACAACACAGTACTTCATGGGCTTGGGAAAACTTTGGCAAACATTGTTGGTGAATGCAGTTTGTTTATAAATAATTGCATTCCATTTTTATTTGTTCCCCACAGTCCAAAGCTTTTTGGAATCAGGATTGTAAAATATATGAACGAGAACATGGTTTAAGAGTGACCTGAAAATTATGAATACAGAACAGCAGTCCAACTCACCTGGAATGATGAGAACAAGAATTTTGTGTCCGGAGTGTAAATGACAGGGGCCAAATTTAAGAACCTCTGTGATGGCTCCACAGCAGTAGATGAAGTCTGTCTGTGGTTCATTTCTCCTGTCTGTCATCATGCAGTCCATCTCATTTGCTTTGAGGAAAAAAAAGAGAAAACTATAAATGCCAATTGCAATTTTTTATTATTACTCAGTAAGTCACATCTTATACACCCTTTGAGTGCCTTTGATTTAGTCAATCACATGGTAAAAACATTCATACAGATATATTGCAGATGTGCAACTGTATTGTAGCTGGCTCTAACTGTGGATACAGTTTATCAGCAGGGTCCAAAGGGTTCGCACTCCATCCGTCTCAAAGGTCAAAAGTCCTGCATGGTGCAACTGTGCGTTGCTCACACGTCAAATCTGAACATGAGTTTGCATGTTCTCCCCGTGTTCACCTGGGGTATCCTCCATAAAAAAAAAATAAAAAAAAAACGCTAAAAACATGCAAGAAGATCACCACCTGACCAGTGGTGACAACAAAAGAATTGGGTCGCTGTCAGCTGGCAGCCCACCGGTCTGCAGCGGAGGAAGGACTGCCAGGATGGGTTAAATGCGGAGAAAGAATATCACTTGCATGGCATGTGCAGTTCCCTCCCTGTAACTCTCTGTGTGCTGTGTTTCTTCTTCTTCTCTTCTTCTTCAAATCATTTAAAAAAAAGAAAGAAAGAAAGTTTCCACCAGAACAGCCTACAATAGTTTCAAGTGAAAAAAAAAAAAAAAACAGTGTGAAGGCGAACAACTAATCTACAATAATGAAAGTTGGCATTGCAGTTTGAGTGATACTGCTGCGGATTTGTTGATGCCGAGTAAGATAATGCATAATATAATACCATTTTTTTGTTCGTTTTTTGTTTTTTGTTTTACTTAGCGGTTTTCAGGAAACATACACCTCTACCAAGGTTAAGCTATATGAAATCAACGTATTTTGAATGCAGTTTGGTTTAAGCGCGACACTACAAACGACAGTAGCTTAAATTAGTTAAAATTACAAGAGGGAAGGTACCTAGAGTCCTACAGGTTGGTTTTCCGACGCTACCTGAAAAATGGACTGTGTGGCAGTTATTGTTGACATATCTTCCCCATCGCTCGCCGTCTCCTGTTTGCTGTGAAAAGACTTCCGCCTTCACACACTCCTGGATTCTGATTGGTCAGTTTAGCGGCCGTCCCACAATACCCTTCTTCTTTCTTTCTTTTTTTTCACCACGCACCATATTTACAAATAAATACATAATATATACACTAATTACAAAAAAAAGAATATTCAGGGGTATTTCAAGTTAGTTCAGTTCATAATTCATACAATTCCAAAGGCTTTACACATTTGCACCGTTTTGACTGCTTTTTGGTTCTTGAGTCCTGTCAATGTTTCAATATAATGTCCAACTTCCATTTTAAATTGCTGAATTCGTGTTTTTTTCCCACTCCATTTTGATTTATGTATGTGGAATTTTCCAAATAATATAAAAAGGTTTAACAAAAATGTTTCTTTGCCTTCAAAGTTTCTTTCAGTATACAGAATAATGTCCTTTATATTTAGGCAAATATCAAGTCCCATTCGGTCTTTAACAAACCTTTCCATTTCTATCCCAAACAGTTTAACATAAGGATAATAATAAAACAAATGTCGTTAGAGGCAGAGGTTGGAGCATAGACATAATATACGTAGACGCCTCATTGACTGACGCTCCGCGCGGCCGCCATCTTGGATGAGTCTCCCATGCGTCCCCAGTGCCTTTATTTCTACGGAGGAAGGTGTATGTCCAGCTACGATAATCATCACAACTCCTCTAATTTTTACCCGATTTTCACACGGTTTGGTTTGTTACAAATGTCAGAGATGTATTTATGATACGGGACGGTGTCACACATTAAAAACAAATCCTTTCATGCTGAAATACTTTGTCTTTGTTAAAGAGCATAATACAGACATATGGTATGGCATATTAATAAATGTACAAATGAATTTATTTTAGATTTTAATAAAGAAACAGTTTGATCGTTCATTTGTAATGTGATTATTATCACAGTTGTGATACAGTTAAATGCACTCTGGTACACATAATATGGGCAATTTGCTCATCATATTGTGTATCATGCCTTAGTTTTATTTTTTTTACTGATGCTTCTTACTACTACAGTATTCCGTTAGCTGTTGTAACACTGCAAATTACCCCACTGTGTAATTAATAAAGGATTATCAGAATTTTTCGTAACTGTCACAGAGTTTTGTTTTGTTTTTTTTGGAGGAAAAAAAGAAGACTTTATTTTACTATAGTTAGGTTCTGTTACCCGGTAATTGTTTCTCAGTGAAAAACTGTATTGAGAGTTGTTTGATGTAATTTACATGTGATTGACAACAACTCAATAATATTGACTGGGCAAAATAAAGTATCAACAAAATTAAATACATAATTGATACTGCAATTGTAATTGGAAGTATCTCTACTGCCTGCACCAAGGTCTTTTTTTGTTAGTTAGTTAGTTAGTTTTTTTGTTTGTTTGTTTGTTTGGTCAGTCTGGACTCAAGAGCACAGAAGCTGTATTGTTATTTCTCCTTTGTTATTCTTATTTTATTCTTTTTTTTCTTTTTCTCAGAAGATGACTGACATGCAGGTCGATGCTCTGGACAGCAAACTGGACTGGACCAGGAACTCGGCGTCTCTCTACAAAAAGGGCCAGAGTAAGCTCTATTTCCTGCAGACACCTGTTGCTGCAGCTCTTCGGCCATGCCCATACCTGCTCATCTGCATACCTATAATAGTATAGACAGACAGTTTCATGGAGGGTATTTAAGCAGCGCTGGCATTCTTTCTGGTTGCCAGATTGTCTATGCACCAGACTATCCAGCATTCCTTGTCAACTTGATCTCGTTTTTTATCTCGGTTTTTGACATTGCCTGTTCCTGACTACTCCGTCCATCAAATCCCTGTGTCTGCAGGTGTGCATATAAAAAAAAACCCACCAAAACTCCCCCCAGCCCAATCAGCCATACCAGTCACACAAATGTCCCGCTCAAAGTGGTCTACAAAAAAGCCTCTTGGACCGTAAAAATATTTCGTGATGGATTTTTTGCCATTTTGAAATTTTTAAAAACAATAATACAGATAGACCTTTTTTTGGTTTGTTTTTTGGTTTGTTTTTGTATCAGCACCAAGGGGTGGGTGTCTTAGCAGCAAAATGGACATAACTCATTAACAATTTGTTCAGTCATCATAAATCTTGGTACACGTCTTCAGGGCATGATTGACTAATATCAGAGAAATATGATCTCTCTTCCTTGTTTTTGTCAGAAGACATGCTGTAGCGTTCTGGAGCAACTGGAGAATCTTCAATAATTAATTTGGGCAGCCTGATAGTAAGGAATTGCAATAATCCAACTTGGACATAACGAATACATGGACTTGTTTTTCTGCATTATTTTGGGACAGGATGTGCCTGATTTTTGCAATGTTATGCAAGTGAAGAAAAGCAGTCCTTGAAATTTGTTTGACATGGGAGTTAAACGACATATCCTGATCAAAGATAGCTCCCAGATTCTTTACAGTAGTTCTGGATGCCAGCGCAATGCTATCCATCATTGATATATCATCAGAAAGTGATTTTCTAAGGTGTTTAGGACCTAGTATCAAATAGTAATCATAGTTTTATCCGAATATAGCAACAAAAAAATTACAGGTCATCCAGATCCAGATCTTATGTCATGCTTGGAGTCTAGTTAACTGGTTGGTTTCTTCTGGCTTCATTGATAAATATAGCTAGGTATAACCTGCGGAACTCCATGACTGGCACAGAGTGCACAGAGGAGTCATCATTAACTTGTACAAACTGAGATTGCTCTGAAAAGTAGGATTTAAACCAGTTTTGTGCCGTTCCCTAAATGCCAATGAAGTGGTCCAGTCTCTGCAATAGGATACCATGGTAAATGGTATCCAATGCAGCACTAAAATCTAAGACTAGTACAAGTCCTTTGTCTGATGCAATTAGAAGGTCATTTATAACTTTAACCAGTGCCGTCTGACTGGGTGGAAATCCTCAAATCAACTATTGTTGTGTAGAAAGTCGCACAGCTGATTGGCAACTGCTTTCTCAAGAATTTCTGAGAGAAAGGGGAGGTTGGATATCGGTCTATAGTTGGCTCTGGATCAAGAGTAGGCTTTTTAAATAGAGGTTTTATTACAGCTACTTTAAAGGACTGTGGTACATAGCCTGTTGATAAAGACAGATTGATCATGTCTAATAAAGAAGAGCCAACTAAGGGTAAAACTTCTTGAAGCAGCATTGTTGAAATTACTGAAATTAATTGGTGAAGAGTGTCTAAAAATATGACAGGTTTATTAACTATTTCTGTAGTTTCTGTGTTTAAAATAAATCAGCACATATTGAGAACAGGAGGTGATGAAACAGCTCATGAAATCTTACCACTGAGGGCTAAAGGAATGGTTCAATGGAATTATGACTCTGTCAGCCTGGCTGAAGAGTAATAGGCTGCTTTAGCACTGCAGAGGGCTTCTCTGTATGTTTTAAGACTGTCTTGCCAGGTGAAATTAAATTCTTCCAAATTGGTGGATTTGCAGGTTTGGGGGGGTATACCATGGAGCCAACCTCCTCTTTTTTTTCTTTTTTTTTTAGAGGGGCAACAGAGTCAAGTGTCATACATGATGAACCTGTCGCACAATCAACCAGGTTGTGAGTTTGGGAGGGACTAAAGTTAGCATAGGACTCCTCTATTGTATTGAGACATGGCATTTGCTTAAATGCTGATGGGATTATATACTTACATTTTGCTACAGCTATCAGATAGAAATCTGGTGTAGGAATTTTTTCCTAATGGTGGGTAGGTAATTGGAATTCAAAAGGTCCAATAAAAGAGGATTCTGTGAGTGTTCAATTTCAATGCCATATGTCAGAACAAGGTTGAGAGTATGGTTAAAACAGTGATTAGGTTCATGTACATTCTGATGGAAGCCAACTGAGTCTAATAACAAGATAAATTCAGTACTACGGCTGTCATTATCAATGTCGACATGTACATTAAAATCACCTACAATAATTACTTAATCTGTTTTAAGCACTGTTTTAAGCCATACACAGAAGAAGAAGGCCATGGCCAGAGAAAAGAGGGAAAAGACCACAGCAGAGAGTCTTTTGGGGGATTTGAGGGAGAGGAACCTCATTTATGAAGAGCTCAAAGAGAGGCTTGAATTCTACTCATGTAAAACAAAATTATCACTTTCAAATTCATGTACATGTTATTCTTACACTCTTCATTAAACTCCTTAGTTATTATCTGAACGGGACTTATTCATTTTTGCTCATAATATTTCAGATCTTCAGACAGACTTCATGGCAAAGCAGGGCCTTGAGTATACAAAAGACTACAGGGAGATTGCGCTCACGCTCCATCTACATGGTCCAAAGGCATACAAGTACCTCAGAGAGACTCAACATTTTCCCCTCCCACATCCACATACATTACAAAGGTAGTCTTAATGATGTTCAATTGAATTTTTGGCTGCATTCTGGTGAAGAATTGGTGATTACACATTACCGATGGATCTGATGGAAAATTCACTGTATTGCTTTGAATGTACAAAATTACATGGTGCTTTCTTGTAAAGTAAAGTAATAAAACTTTTTTCTTTTGCAGGTACTTGTCTGTCATCAGATTTGTCATCAGTATTGACACATTGATGCTGATGATTCCTGAACTGGGGTTGCACGGTGCCGCAGCAGGTAGTGCGCGTGCCTCACAGCAAGAAGGTTGCCGGTTCGATCCCCGGGTCAGGCGGGGCCTTTCTGTGTGAAGTTTGCATGTTCTTCCCGTGCATGCGTGGGTTCTCTCCGGGAACTCCGGCTTCCTCCCACAGACCAAAAACATGCTCATTAGGTTAATTGATGACTCTAAATTGTCCGTAGGTGTGAATGTGAGTGTGAATGTTTGTTTGGCCCTGCAATCGGCTGGCGACCGGTTCAGGGTGTACCCTGCCTCTCGCCCATTGTACTGTAGCTGGGATAGGCTCCAGCCCCCCGCAACCCCGAAAGGGACATAGGGGTATAGATGATGGATGGATTCCTGAACTGCTCCAAGTTCAGCGGTATGTGCTCACCTACAGGTTCAGCCAGGATCACTTGGAGCTCCTATTTAATTCAGTCAGAGTGTCAGGTAGGGTTGATGTTATTTTAATTACGATAAATTCTGAAAATATACTTAATTAATATCTTTATATGTTATATCTTGGGGGTAATTATGTATTATGTGCCTGTTTTCCATACAAGGCTGGCACAGTCCTGCACAGCACTTACCTGTGCTGCAGCTCTTCAGCCACACCCTATACCTGCCCATCTGCCCACCTAGCCTATTAGGTTCATCATTCATTTTGTTTTTACCAGTACGTGATGAACAAGACCTTTGGAATCCATCTTTGCCTGTACTACTCTCCCAAGCAGCCAGGAATTTCTTGGTGCATTTTCATCCAAAATCATGACATTGTCTCAAAGCTGAAGATTTTCGTTGATCTTGTTCCACTTCTGGCGCTCCTGCAGGTTTGAAAGGTACTCCTTTATCCATCTTTTCCAAAACAAATCTGCCATGTACTGAGTTTGTTTCCATCTTCGGCGTGAGTAGCAATCATCTTTACTGAACAGCCCAGACGGAAGCAATGGCTTTTTCTTAAGCAACAACAGATGGTTTGGTGTTAATGTTTCAAGGGCGTTGGGGTCATTGGATGACGCTGTTATTGGTCTATCATTGATGATAGCTTCAACCTCACAGAGAAGGGTTTGCAGACACCCATCAGCTATTGTTTGTTCATGAAGCAAAGATTTTAAAATCCTCTTTACCATCCTTACTTGCCTCTCCCATATACGACCAAAGTGTGGTCCAGCAGGTGGATTGAAAATCCATTGGATCCCTCTTTCTGCTAGAATGTTTTGTATTTTGGTTTGATCCACTTCCTGTAGAGAAGCTCTTAATTCTCTTTCAACTCCGACTAAGTTTGTGCCATTGTCGGATCTGATAAGAGTCACTTGTCCTCTTCTACACATGAAGCATCAGATGGCATTTTTACAGGAATGCGTGTCCAGTGTGTGTGAGACTTCAATGTGCAGAGCATGTGTTGTTAGACAAGCAAACAACACACCATATCTTTTGATGATACTGCAACCTCTTTTGACCTCTATAGGACCAAAATAATTGAGCCCTACATCAGTAAAGGGGGGTTTGTCAGGGAGCAGACTGTCCACTGGCAGGTCTGCCATTTTCTGAACTTGAGCTTTTGCATGATGTTTTCTGCACACAACACGAGACAGAACTTTTCTCACTGCTGCATTAGCTGAGGGAATCCCATATCGCTGACAAAAACGAGAGAGCATGAAATTTGTGCCAGAATGCCCAGTCTTTTCATGTATGTCTTTTAACAGCAGGTTCATGGCATGAACATCCTTTGGCAGAGTTATTGGATGTTTTGATTCTTCTGGCATAGCAGATCTATTTAATCATCCACCAACTCTCAATATTCCATCTTGAAGATATGGGTCAAGCCTGTAGACTGGACTTTTCCTCTTCGGCATCTGTTTTCCTCCTTCTAAAGCTGAAATCTCAGCTTGGAACCTGCAACGCTGGCAATACTGAACAACCTCCATTTCTTGTTCAACTCTTCCACAGTCAGAGGTCCTTGGTATGATGAAGCCTGAGCATCACCCTTTTCTTCAGGTGACCTTTAATAATATATTATTATTATTATTATTATTATTATTATTATTATTATTATTATTATTATTATTATTATAAGGTGCTGAGAGCTGCAGAGTGGGTGATTCCCCAAGCTTCAACAAAGCAAAAGGTGTCAACAGTCACACCCATAGTCCAGGAGGAGATTGGAATGGAGGGTGTTTTTCTGCTTGTGGAACACATTGAGGAGACACAGTTTGGCATTGACAGCCATCATTCCAACTTGTTGTCACTGGTTGTGTCTGTGTTTCTCAAGAAATGGCTGCACCACATTGCCAAACTCACCTCTCTTGACCTGCAGAAAGGGAGCATGAGAAAGAAGCTCTGCAAAACAGTCCTCTTTCAGGGGTTTTAGCTGTAAAACTTTCATGGGCAAATTTGTATGTGTGTAAATATGGTTTGGGGCAGGGATGTCATGTTCTTGTGTTAACTAGTGTTAACTTGAGAACTTACATTTACATAACATTTTATTCTCTCTCTGCTTTGCACAGCCTTGGAACTCTCTTTCTCTCTCTGACCTGATATGAAGTATATTGATACTCCATATGATTTATATATATATATATTATCATTTTTTGATATATAACTTTATATGTATTTATATGTGTGTGTGTGTGCGTGTGTGTGTATGTATATTGGTGCTGTCAATCGATTAAAATATTTAATCACGATTAATCCCATAAGTGTCATAGTAAACTCGTGATTAATTGCAAATTAATCGCACATTTTTATTTTTATTATTTTATCATTTTAATACTGTTATCAACATAGAAAAGTGGATAGGCTTGCTTTGTGCAAATGTTTTTTATTGAAAACAACAATGTGATTTGTTATATTTCACACTAACATATAATGCTCTTCTTTTTATCCACCAGAGGCTTATCAACCCAGCCTCTTATTTCTCTCCAGAAAGAATGAACATTACTTGGCTATGCCTGCAGTAGGCTTGTTCTTAGTTGCGGTATCTATATGCCTCTGTTGAAAGCCATCCATTGTTACCTGGTTTTGACACGGAGGTGGTGGAGAATTCGCATTTGCCGTGTTTGGCCATCAAGTGGGATTTCAGCGCTACAGTGATAACTCAGTTCACACCGACAATACACACAGATAACTTTGGTCTTGTCAGTTGACCCATCTGGCAACATTTGAAAATAAACTTTCCATTCAGAATCTTGTTCGCATCCATATCGGCGTTTCGCGCTTGACATCCACACAAACCGGTAGCCTACTTAGCCTTTACAGCTAGCGAGCAGGCAAGACCAAACACGTGTGTGGGGCGTGCCAGTTGTTTTTTTTCTGTAAGGGAAATTCTCCGTGTTACTTGTTGAGAGTTGCTAATTCTCTGAAGAATTACAGACTCGGTGTGATGAATCAGGTCTCTTTAATACATGCAGCATGGAGGGAAGACTCATGCAGAGTGTTCTCTCCAGATCTTCACAATGTCTTGGCTTTTATACTTTTCAACAAAAGGACAACTGGTTATCACACACAAACCTGGTAATCATAAACCTTCCTTCAAAGACAACGACCATTTGGGGGAGTTCACTCATCCTGTTTCTTTATGGTTTATACTATACCATAAACTCCTCAGGTACAGTGAATTGTACCTTTACCTTCCCCCTCTATCCGGTGTCCCCCACTGAATGTCCTTTGATCCTCTTTCTCCCCTCAGTGACAAAGGGCCATAAAGAGTTTTACAATTCATAGACTGATTCCCAGGATTAGTAAATCATCTAATTCCTACATTTCCGGTTTACAATTGGATCCTGTAGTTTTCTTAACGTTACTAGCAGTGGCCACAGCTTATAAAAAAACTACAAGTTCATTAGGTCACAAAGAGCTTTAATCGCGCGATAAAAAAAAAGGATGCCATTAAAATTGATTTGCGTTAACGCGTTAATGACACGATATTTTTGACAGCACTGATATATATATATGAGAGAGAGAGATTATATTGATACTCTATATATGATTTATATATATCATTATTTTTTTCTAATACATAACTTTTATATATGTATGAATGATATTGATACTCTGATTTATATATATTTTCATTTTCTATTAGCATTCTATATAACTTCTATCTATTGTTATGTTTTTTAGAGAAATATAATGTATTCATTAGTCTGTATTTTATTTATGTATGTAAATATATTTATACACGCACATATATTAGTGTGTGTGTGTGTGTGTGTGTGTGTGTGTGTGTGTGTGTGTGTGTGTGTGTGTGTGTATACATATATGCATAATGTGTGTGTTTGCAGTGTTTGCAAAATACCTGTCTACAGTCTAGGCAATATCAGAATATTCTATTACTGTTAATCCCACAATGAATATTAAAATGTACAAATTTGGTCTGTCTCCTCCTCCTCCTCCTCCTCTGGTAGCTGGTTTCTGTCTTGGCTCGTGATTTCCCATCTTTTTTTTGTATTTATTTTAATTTTCCTTAAACTTGAAATTTTTAATTTTTGGCTGAATTGGACATCTAAAGACATATTTTATGGACAAATATTTAAAAGTTGTAGATGACCCTTGCGACCTCTGATATTTCATGGATACACTCTGCTTTGGCCTACTGACAGAAAAAGCCTGCTTCGGCCTGCCAACAGAAGCTAAAGCTAACTAGCACCAAGATGCCTCTTTTCTCCACAGATGACCTCTACAAACTTCTGCAGCAGGTTGCAGTATTGGAAACTAAAGTTCAGCATCTGGAAATAAACGCAGAAGTGAACGGACCTTGTGGAAATGACAGCACTTTGCCGCTGACTCAAAACAGCGGACTGGAAAATGCTAACATCCAGCTAATTAGCGGTGATACAGCTCCCACGAAACTAAAGGGCTGTGTACTGGGCAATAAATCTGCCAGTATTAGTCACTGCATGAAAAGTAACATTTCCATCAATTTCCGTCACTGTATATTGCCGTGGAAGTTCTCTCTCAGCCCCTGTGACCATGAGGTGTTAAAATGCAAATGTAAATGCTGCAAGCTATACAAATGCAAATTGGGATTGTGTGTGTGTGTGGATAGGTGTCCTGACTCTCCAAAGCCTTTAAATTTCCACTTAAATTGCTAAATCAAATTGTGAAAATTATAGCATCTACAGTTCTTGGACACTGGTCACAATTTTTCGCATTTTGCCACCACACCACCAGATAAACAATGCTTGCGTGATTAGCTTCCTCACCTGTGGAACATTCTCCCTGCACACCTGAGGTCTGCACCAAGTGTCAGCTCATTTAAATGAGGGTTGAAAACATTATTATTTGCTAAAGCTTTTACTTAAAGTAAATATATTTGCTCAATGATTTTAATCATTCTAAATGCTAAATTATTGTCTTTTACTGGCTTCTGTTTTTAATTTTCCTTTAAATGTATTTTATTTTTGTTTTTCCTATTCTCTTCTAATTTCTGTCTTTCTTTCTCTCTTTCTTTGAAATTATGATTTTAATATATTTTATGCTTCTGTAAAGCACTTCGAATTGCCTGGTGTATGAATTGTGCTATACAAATAAATTTGCCTTGCCTTGCCTAAAATCTTGTATCATAGCTACATGTATGATGTTTGCAGCAAAAAAAAAAAAACAAAAAAATAAAACATGTAAAAATCAGTTTAGCTTTCAGAGAGTTACGATGGATTAAATGCGCTGACACTTCATTGCTCCTGCCAAACAGCACTGAGTGGAGCGGGTGACTGGTCCAAGATGGCGGCCCCACAGCTCATTAGCGCCAATAGGCAGTAGCGGTTGATGTGGTGTCTACTCTTAATATGTCTATGTGTAGAACTTGTCTTCTGTCTACTTTTGATTTAATTAGTTTTCATGGTTGGGGGGCAGACAAAGGGCTCTATTTTCGATTCCGCTGCTGGCGCGGTGCAAAGTCAGCTCCGCTTCGCTGATGGGGCATGGCGGCACAGACTTTGGTATTTTCGTGCACTGCGCTGCCGGCGCAACCTCTCCCCCTTCTCATCTCAGTCCCACCCACTGGTGCAACTCGGAAGGAGGGAGGGGAGAAGGCGTAGAGTGGGTTTGACACAGCCAAGTCCAATCTTCACCAATCACAGCAGCTCCTCATCTCACCTTCAAAAACACCGCTGGCGAGGCGCATAACAAGTTTCGAGGATGACTGAGCCCACGCAGGAAAGTGTCCGACGCCCAAACTTCTCCCAGGAAGAGACTGACGTTCTGGTCCAGGAGGTCCAGGCTCGCTCGAAGCCGGAGTGCCCGGAGAGAACCTATGCATGCACGGGAAGAACATGCAAACTTCACACAGAAAGGCCCTGCCCGACCTAGGGATCAAACCGGTGACCTTCTTGCTGTGAGGCACGTGCACTACCTGCTGCTCCACTGTGCCGCCTAAACACATGAAATGTTCGCTAAAATAGTCCAGGACTAAAGTCTCTAAAAAAACACAGTTCGACAGCTGTAACCAACTGTAAATGGCCCCTAACAGTATGTTCATCCAATAAACAAATTCTGAGATACAGTTGTGGCCAGCATGAACCAGCAGGGGCGCTAAAGGGCCCTGTTTGCGGTCTGCTTGATTTTCTGCGCTGACCTGTTGCTGGGCAGACTCCGCTGAGAGAGAAGGTAAGTGTGGACGCTAAGTCATGGAGGGAAAAACCGTGGTAGGAAAGCGAGAAAACAACCTAAGACGTTGAAGAAGTGATTTTGGAAGGTGGTAATAAGCCACCGGTTCTGTTAATGTTTCGCGGTGTGTTCTGCCGTTGAAAAAGAATTGGACAGTGTTGTTACTCCATCGATGCTTCGGTGAATTGATTAACAATTGAGCTAATAGCATAGCGAACCACTAGCTTGTAACTGACACGTGTGTGTGTACTGAGTCCAGTGTACCAGTCGGAGTAATTGTTAGTGAGTGTTTTCAAGTCGTGTGTTTGATATGTTTATATGTGTTTTATTGTGTTAAGTTCATGACATGAAGTGTTGTTAAAATAAATACTGTTGGTTAAATTGTCTTGTCATTACTCAGTTCCTGAAAGGGGAATATATTTTATGTGAGTATGACATGATCAGAATTCTTTTGTAAATGCCAAATAATTCATTTTGAGCAAAATACTCTCAGAAGTGCACTGAGGAGCCTTAAGACAAAATAAGGTTAATATCAATATAGAAGCAGCTAAGAACATGGATCATTGAAATTGATGAGATCTCATTCATTCAAATAGAAAATAAGATAGAAGCACTTTGTGATGATTTACATTAATGTGTTCTGTACTGTATGTGCAGACTGGTTTTTGTACTGGATTCAATGCTTAGAATAAGCTTCTACTGATCGAGATGGTGAGCCAGACCCGGCGAGAACTCCTTGAGGTGAACGTCTGAAGCAGTGTGGCCAGCTGTCTCAGCCTTCACTAAGAGGACTCGACTTGGTTGATTCGCTAGGATTTCCAGATAAGGAAATTACCATTGCTCACATTTATTCTACCCGGGTAGAAAATAACAAAAACACACTAACAAAGAGTAACACAGAGACAGTGCAACTGAAAGAGAACTTTAATGAACAAGAACACTCAAGAACACTCTATCCTTTATTTTGCTACTTTTCTTTTGTTACAAGAGGTCAATTCTTTATATTTGGGGTTACTTGTCTATTTTGTATTGTACCGTTCTAAAAGTTGCTTTTTGTTAAATTGTAATAAACCTGCTGGCTGTTTGTGACTTGCAAATATATCTCCTTCCTCAGAACCTAGTTAACAACTTAGCATTGCCTTGGTCCAAAATCTGAGCAAGTGCTACACAGTCATAGTGTTTTTCCACCCCAAAATAAGTATCAAAAGAAATTTCAAACAAAAAAACACTCTTAACAAACAAATGTCCACAATAAACCAAACTAATAAAGGAAGAGCCATTAAATTGACTATAATGGGGGGACACACAACTATGGATATCCCCCTGGGTTAAATTGTGGAAATTAGCGCGTCTCTGACGTCATGAAGGTAAGGAGAGGTTACTTAGCCGAGAGGAGGAGTAAAGTACGCCTCACTCCTCCACTGTCCTCATGGTGCCTCCTCTCTCTGTCTCTCTCTCTTGCGCGTCCTCCTTCGACTCTTGCCGTACGGATCTCTCCGGCCCACCGAGCGGTCACACGCTGGTCCCTCTACCTGTAGTGTGTCGCCGCCGTGTCCTCCCACTGCCACCGTTCAGCTCTGTCTTGCTCGCTTCTGAGCGCTTCCTTCTAGTTTGTTGGTCCTACCATCAGGATTGCACATTTGAAAAGTTCCTGGTGTCGACAGTATCTAATACAGGGTCCATTAGTTTAGTTTAGTTTATTCACATCATCCAGGAGATACAATTCATGATATATATAACAAGCATTTTTACACGGTTGGATGTGTGAAAAGGGTCACCCCAAGTAAGCTATTTAAAGCTTTTAATAGGGGGCCCGGTTTTCCATGAATATAGGATATTGGCCAGATATCCTTATAATATGGACAACATACAGTTGTACCATTGGTTGTACTGTATTTTCATTGCTTGATGACATTGCTTTCTGTATCTGCTGATTGTCTCACTTCATTTAGAAGATGCTTGGTCACTTATGGATGCATTTTCACCCACCCTTTGCTGTGTTGAGGTAGTGATGTGTGTCTAGTGTACTCATTAACACATTTTTATCCTATGTCAACACCCCCCCCTTTCTTCATCAGTTCAAGTCATACTCAACAGAGGTTACACACTTTGTTCACAATTACACACTTTCACATGGCTTTTCTTTCACTGGAATGAAAGAAAAAAGTGGTGGAATTGCGTGAAAAAAAAGAGACATAGAAAATGAATAACATAGATATAATGGATAGACATACTGAAAATAATATAAAGCAGTTAGAATGACATAAGTGACAATATTTTTGAGGTATGTGTGTATAATGTGGTAATGTAGGAATATGCGTGGTACTAGCCCACCCCCAACAGGGTGGAAGAATGTGGGCCAACCTTCTGTAAAGATTGTGATGTTGTTGTTATTGTATTGTACATGTATTCTGAAAGAACGCTGGTCCAATGGTTGATATTTATTGAATATTTTTTAAGACAATCTAATGCTAATAATGCTGCTAATAATTCTTGATATGATAGATATTGAGAAGTTTATAATTTGATGAGGAAATGTCGAGACAAACACAAACATTTGTATTTAATATTGTTTAATTCAATTTAATTTAGATGATTTAATTCATCATCTAACTGACATGCAAAACATTGGTAGGTCATCATTATATGAATTGTCAAATTAAGAGAAATCTCATATTAGAGTAATGTATATTTTATGTGAGTTAAAACACATTTAAACAAACTTTTATTGGTATCAAACAAAAAGTCAATTTTTTCACACAGACATATAAATTCAGTCAGCCATAATGAAACCGCTTTTTCAAGAGAGTCATGATTTAGTGCCTGGATTGCTTTGGCCATTCACTGAAAGACTTCCAAAGGAAGGGTAAAGGAATTTCAATGTCCATCTTTTTATTGCTCACTCTAATGTATGGTGCTGTGCTGTGGGAAGTCCTTCTCATTAAATCAACACTTTCATTAAGTCCTCCATACAGATGTGACTGCAAAGTACTTATAAGATTCTTGGTATTATTATTTAGATGCTCCTTATTAAAAGCATTATAAGCCTCTTGAATCTTCAGTTTGGCAAGGTCCTTATACTCAGACACAAATTTCTTTGTCTTCTCAATATGTTGTTTTGAAGACTGCAAAACATCTGCATGGATGGCATCAACTTGTGAAGCCATTTTCAAGTTTTCATCTTGTAGGTATGTAATGAAATTCTCACCTTTTTCAGCAATCACCTCGACAAGGTTGTTAGCAGTCTTGTGAAGCAAATCGAGCATTCCATACACTGAATGTTTTAGCTTATCATATACAAATCCTGTGGATGACTTCAGTTTGTCCATGAGCTCATTTCCATTAACAACAACATCAATTCCCGGCATGGTGAACTCTATTTCCCTGATGTATCTAGAAATCTCCTCCATGATGCTGGCAAACCTTTGGATTGCCCGGTCAGTGGCTCTTGATACAGACCGACGAGCTCGCTGGAACATTTCCAGGCTTGAGAGATTCTCTTCAGATCCAGGCACCGTAAACTTTGTGTCACTCAAAATCTGTGTGATTGCATTTAGCAAGGCATAAATCTTATCTACACTGCATTTCAAGACTTGTCTAGCCTCATGAGCCAAACTGTCTATAACATTCTGCATTCTCATGGATATCAACCTGTCAGAAACCGTCATATACATGCCTTTTCCTTGATCACTGATGTGTTTGATCGAATTCTGTAGTGTATAAGAAGGCAAATAGATTTCATGATGGGCTTTGTCTATGATATAGGAAACTGTGGTTTTCAGCTTTATGCCACCACGGTTGAGATCAAAGCCAAAATGGATGGTGTGATACTTGTTAATGAACTTAAGCACAGCATCAGTCATAGCAGGAATCCTGTCCTTGGTTCCTTCAATCACATCATGGAGGAAGTCCCAATTCCATGACATCTGTAAGATTAACTTCTGAGAGTTTCTAAGTGTGGCTTTGGCAGTAAAAACATCAGTATCCTTTTCAGGAGTAGACTGAAGTTGAGGGAAGACATTTGGAAAAATATCAGTTAAATTCTGTCAAGTTGCACGACATGTAGCATCAATCTACCTGTAGATTTAAAAAATGTTTGTTGTTGACAACAGTATGCAAATAAAAGGGGTTAAAGAGTATCTTACCAGGCAGCGACTGAATAGTTTTCCATACAGCTGTGACATTGACCTCCGCTGAAGATGCAAAGCAAGGAAACCGGATGATGGGGAAGACATAGATGCAGTAATTCCTTCTTTGTGGGATGCAAAGCGGAAACTCACATCAAAGAATGTTTGGCTGGTGATGTCAACATTAAGAGTATGATGAGATTCCCTATAAAACAGAGAAACAATTAGTAGAGGTATTTTCTAGTGCTTTGGTCAACCTATTTGTGAGAACTGTATAAATATGCAGAAAATCCTATTACATCAAATCAGCCAGAGGGGTTTGGCGCTTCATCCTGAGAAAAAATAGCTATATTTATTTTTGCAGCTCTAACAGCTCTCCTAACCCACAAATGTTGGCCAATAATTTCAAACTTAAGCTAAAAGGTCACTGGTTTACATTTGTTATTTCAAGTATCACAAATCACTAGTAAATCCACATATGGTTTTATACACAGGGCTGCACGGTGGCGCAGCAGGTAGTGCGCGTGCCTCACAGCAAGGAGGTTGCCGGTTCGATCCCCGGGTCAGGCGGGGCCTTTCTGTGTGAAGTTTGCATGTTCTTCCCGTGCATGCGTGGGTTCTCTCCGGGTACTCCGGCTTCCTCCCACAGACCAAAAACATGCTCATTAGGTTAATTGATGACTCTAAATTGTCCGTAGGTGTGAGTGTGAGTGTGAATGTTTGTCTGTCTTTGCATGTGGCCCTGCAATCGGCTGGCGACCGGTTCAGGGTGTACCCCGCCTCTCGCCCATTGTAGCTGGGATAGGCTCCAGCCCCCCGCAACCCCGAAAGGGATAGGCGGTATAGATAATGGATGGATGGATGGTTTTATACACTTTAACTTATGCATAGCCACATTTACTTGTCTACGTTGGCCAGATCCCAAATCTGATTAAATATCCATTTTGGTTGTCCTGGGCTACACACAAATAGTAGCAATTCACCAACAGCTGTTTGGTAACAACCAAAAACTAACAACTATCCATGAAGTGGGAGAATGACTAATTTAACTTTACCTTCCATTCCCATTTTCCCAGGGGTCAAACCCTTTTGGAGGCTATTTCCACACAGCTTACTGATGTCACAATTTGTATAGTTTGTATGAGTATATTTTGTTTCTCAGAGAGACAGATGCATTAACACCATTTCAACATCTAGATAGATTATTTCTGATTTCAATCCATCTGTTAGGATCCTACTTTAATGTCCTCTCCCAGTGTGTCTCCTTGCCCTTTTATCCTAGTGTTTGTTGTCTGTCTGTTTCTCCCCTGTCTCTGCAGCTGGGTGTTTCCCTGCACCCAGGCAGCTCCGCCCCCTCAGGGGCTCAGCTGAGAGGCATGTTCCTGATTAGGCATAGTACTTAAGGAGAGAGCCCTGTCCTACCTGTGCCAGATTATTCCTCCTCTTTCCATGGCAGTGTCTGGTCATTCCCAGCATGAGTACTACGTTTCATTTCCTCCTCTCCTCCAGAGTTCAGGTGATGTCTATTGTCTTGAATTGCCACTTAATTATGTGCTCCTATGATTGTGTCTGGCAACCACCACGAAGAGATATCGCTCCTCGTCGTTCGCTCACCACACTCACCCTTGGTGCTAGGACACCCCTGGCTACAGTTGCATAACCCACACATTGACTTGGGACAGGGAAAAATTGTGGGTTGGAGTACTCAGTGTCATGCTCGTCTTTGTTCAGCCCTTCCTCCTACAGGGGGAGCCGCTGAGTGTGTGAGCCCTCTCCCTGAACCGCTGGATCTCATCCTCGTTCCTTCAGTTTAACACCACCTCAGGGGGGTTTTCAGTAAGGAGTGGGCACTGTCTCTGCCTCCTTACCGCCCTTATGATTGCGCCATTGACCTCCTCCCGGGCGCCCGAGCAGTACATTGAGGATTCACTGGCTGCAAGTATCATAAGGCTCTCTACCTCTCTTCGTGGTGCTGGCTTCTTTTTTGTGGAGAAGAAAGACAAGACTCTCAGACCGTGCATAGATTTCTGGGGCTTAAACGAGTACCCTCTGCCTTTGATTCTCTACAGCAAGCCTCCATATTCACCAAGTTCGACCTGTGCAATGCGTACCATCTGGTCCACATCAGAGAGGGAGATGTGTGGAAGACCGCATTTAACACTCCATTCAGCTATTTTGAATACCTGGACATCCCTATTGGTCTCACTAACACTTCCGCTGTATTTCAGGTTCTGATTAATGATGTGCTCAGGAACTTCCTGAACAGGTTCGTGTTTGTTTACCTGGATGACATCCTGGTTTTTTCCCATTCCTTGGAGGAACACCAAACTCATGTCCAGCAGCTGCTCTCCTGCCTGTTGGAAAACTGTCTGTTTGTTAAGGCTGAAAAATGTGAATTTCACTCTAGCTCTGTTTCCTTCCTAGGATTCATCATCCAGGGGGGCAACCTGAAGGCCGACCCTGAAAAGATCAGGGCAGTGGTGGAGTGGGCGGTCCCGGGGACCTGTAAGGAGCTACAGCGTTTCCTGGGATTCGCTAATTTTTATCGCAGGTTTGTCCAGGACTACAGCAAAATAGCCATTCCACTGACCAAGTTAACTTCCTCCAAAGTGAAGTTTAGCTGGCCAGCCACCCCCATTCTAGTGCAACCTGACCCCTCTAAGTCTTTCTTTGTGGAGGTGGATGCTTCAGAGACTGGGTTGGGGGCTATGCTGTCTCAGTATGCCAAAACTGATAATCGTCTGCATCCCTGTGCCTTCTTCTCTTGCCATCTCTCTCCTGCTGAACAGAATTATGACGTGGGCAACCGTGAACTGCTAGCAGTCAAACTGGCCCTGGAAGAGTGGAGACACTGGCTGTAGGGAGCTGAGCAGCCGTTTGTGGTCTGGATTGACCACAAGAACTTGACTTGACATCAAGTCAGCCAAGAGACTCAACTCCTGTCAGGCCCGTTGGGCTTTGTTTTTTAGCTGGTTCAATTTCTCTTTGACCTACAGACCTGGGTCCAGAAACACTAAGCTGGATGCATTATCCCAACAATTCTCCACCACCGAAACGGAGGCAGAACCTGAGAACATTCCCCCCGAGGACTGGGTCATTGCCGCCCTCACATGGGATTGAAGGTGTGATCAGGGAGGCTCAGCTTCAGCATCCGGACCCAGGTAATGCACCTCAGAACAAACTGTTTGTTCCTCACACCGTTCATTCCCAGGTGCTTCACTGGATCCATTCTCACTGCCTCGCCTGCCATCCTGGAGCTAACCGCATGGTTGCTCTGCTTCAACACCACTTTTGGTGGCCCACACTAGAGGCCATTGCCCGTGAGTACGTAGTGGTCTGTGCTACCAGTGCTCATGGCAAGGCCTCACACAAGGCTCCGGCTGGTCTCCTTCTCCCCCTACCCATCCCGGGTAGACCCTGGTCTCACGTCGCGGTGGATTTCATCACTGGACTGCCACCCTCTCAAAGTAATACCACCATTCTCACTATGGTTGACCGTTTCTCCAAGGCTGTGCACTTCATTGCACTACCCAAGCTTCCCTCTGCCTTAGAAACTGCTGAATTACTAGTCCTCCATGTATTCAGACTGCATGGGATTCCTCTGGACATTGTTTCTGACTGTGGGCCTCAGTTCTCTTCGCAGGTGTGGAAGGCATTCAGCAAGGCTGGGAGCTACGGTCAGCCTCACCTCCGGGTTCCATCCCCAGTCAAATGGTCAAACTGAGAGGGCCAATCAGGATTTAGAGACAACCTTAAGGTGCCTCTGTGCCGATAATCCTGCTGAATGGAGCTCTCTTCTTCCCTGGGTGGAGTACGCCCATAACTCATAACTTACCTCCTCAGCCAGTGGTCTTTCATCATTCGAGGCCTCCTTGGGCTACCAACCCCCCCTCTTTCCATCACAGGAGGCCGAGATTGAGTTCCCCGCTGTGACTGACCACATCAAGAGGGTAAAAGAGTTTTGGCAGGCTGCCACCAGAGCCCTCAAACGCACCCTGGGAGTCAAACAATGCGCTGCTGATCGCCACAGGACCCCTGCCCCAGCCTATAAATCAGGTCAGTCCATATGGCTTTCTACCAGAAATATCACTCTATGCACTGACTCTCGCAAGACGTCTCCCAGGTTTATTGGTCCATTTCCCATCCTGAAGGTCATCAACCCACAGGTGACCTTAAAGCTCCCTGACTCCATGAGAATTCATCCTACCTTCCATGTCTCTCAGCTCAAGCCTGTCTCCTCTAGCCCATTGTGTGAAATGTCTGTTCAAGTGAGTCCTATGTCCGGGTCTGCATCCTTGGATCCAAACAAATCCTTTTGGCAAAAGCCTAACACCATCTCAAATGCTTCTTGGATGCATTAATGATTAGGTTTTTTGAGATTGGATAGCTATCCAATCAAGACACATGAAGTAACTATGTGAGAATACTCTCCATATGTTTGTCAACACAGCCCCTGTTGTATATAATATAAAAGATGCAGGAAATAAATATACAGAATATACCCATTTAGAGAGCAAGATACCCATTTCCAGTAATAAGTTAGTTATGATTAAAAAAATGTATACTAAGTAAACTTATGCCACATTTCCACTAGTTCGGCTCGACTTGACTCTACTCTACCCGGTTGTTTTGTTCTTCCATTAGGGATAGTACCTGGTACCCGATACTATTTTTAGTACCTGCTCTGGCGAGGTTCCAAGTGAGTAGAAGCGATACTATATGTGTGACGTCAACAGCCTGTCGGCCACTGATTGGCTGGAGAGTGTCGTCACTGGTCTGCAACGTCCAACACCGGAAAAACAATCCCGCCCCCTCCATTGTAACGCCGGGCAACAGCAACTGCTGACTTTATTCTTTATTCTCACTCGAGGGAAATGGCTGCTCGTAAAACATCAGAGTATTCTGCCTTGCAGCCCGAAGCCTTTTCTAGGTTTCTTCTCTTGCTTTGTGTGTGACAAAAAGCCACAAACCGTGCAGCAAATACAACATCGCCTCGATGTCCTCCATTATTGGTCGGCTCTGTTTGCGTCGCGTACAAATTGAAGTCACAGCCGTGGTATGACAACCCCGCCTACGTTGAGGAGGTACTATGAAGTACTCAATTGTAATGGAAACTCAACAAAACCAAGTAGAGTAGAACTGAGTCGAGTAGAGCTGGAACTGTGTAATGGAAATGCGCCATTAGTAGGCCAAAAATAATTAGATAAACAGTCAACATTATGAGATTAAAAAAAAATCTAGATTTACACACTTACCTCAGGTTTTGTGCCAAAACATGTTGCCAATCAATATTTACATCACTATGAATCAAGTTGCACTTCCCATTTAGACTGATTACTCCATTATCAAATCCAAGAGTTGCACTGGCTGAGGGGACACAAGCAAGTAAAAAATTATATTTGATGCAATGTCTTAGACTCTGTAATTCACATAGAATGTCTTATCAAATTGAGTGTGTGCCAGGCTTACCAGAGAGTTTATATTCCAAAAGGACCATGGTAGAAGTACAAATGGAATTCAGTGAAGTTACAAGGTTAGAGTCCTTCGTCCCCAGCTTGGCAGTAGTAGACACATTATAAATAGGGGAGGAAACTTTCAGAGTGGCACTGAGGACTCCAAAAGCTGGGATAAACACACTTGAAGGCAAATGTAGGGTAGTTTCAGGGATTTCAATTTTTTGCTCTGGAATGAGGATGGTTGGAATTTCAAAGTTTGAAATCAGGCTTGTAAGTTCATTTAGGCTGATTGTGTGCCCTCCAATGGTAAAGGATTTTAGTAGTGTAAAAGATGAGATTTTGATTTCATTTTTTGGCATCTTGAATGAAAGGAATGACATTTTCCCCTGTAGGTAGTCTGTTTTAACATCATAACTGGGCACTGACATTATTGGTAAGCCAGGCAGCAGGATTTCAAAGGCTGTAGTGGTGATCACCTTAGGGATGTTAAGATTCTGAGGATCAATTGTAAAAGGATCCATGTGCAAGTTGGTAAATGGCACATCAATGGCCGGAACTGAGATTACAGGGGGAAGAGTAAGCTGATCAGGGACATCAAGGTTTTCAAATCGCATATCTATGTTCCCTATGAAGTGAGAAATGTCTTTTATCCACGAAGGCACTGCAAGGATCATCTCAGGCATGCTAAATGTGATGCCATTCTCAAGTAGTTTAAATGGTATTGTATACTCCTGGCCGTCCACGGTCTTTGTGTAAACAATGCTGGAAGAAATGTTAAGTAATTCTAAATTTTCCATATTTGTGACCTGATCAAACTTAAGCACATCCCAGAGGGTCTTCTGATATACAGGAAGCTTAACTGACTTCAAGAAAGCCAGGTGGCCTTCCACTGATCCTGTCAAGTCCATGCATGCTTCAGATTCACCATTAGATACAAGTAAGTCACCAGCAAGGATGAGAGATGCCAGCTGTTCCTTGCCACTCCAGATGAACATCTGCTTTGCTGAGCTGATGGAGAGATTAATGTTGTGAATGAGTCCAGTATGGCCCAAACTACTTGGCTGACTTGCCTCAATGATCAATGTAGTTGTGAGGGTTGTTAAAGGAACAAATTCTAGTTCTCCTTTAACAACGTGCTTACCATTTGTGTTGAAAGATGCAAAATCAACATTGTTATTACTAGTATAATAGGCTTTTACCAAAAAACGCTGCAAAGAGGCCTCAAGAGCCAAACTCTTATTCAAGTCAAACTGGAAGATGTTATTGTTTGAGCTTCGCTTTTGTCTCTCTTGTTTCTCAATGTTTGAGTTTAAGGAAGTACTAACAGTTGAATGGAAGCTATTGACATTAAGGTAGAAATTTGCCTCATTTTCTAGATCATTAGCAAAGTTCCAACTGTCCATTATTGTTATGTCTGACTTCCCTTGGGTAGAGGTCTCCAGTGACACATATGAGGAAAGTGCTTCCAGTGCCAAGTTCATATCAAGGTTTCCTTTGCCTACACACTCAACCGGAGGAATTTTAAACATGTATTGGATTTTTTTCTTGGAAGCAACATTTGGGTTTGTCCTGGTATTTCCAGTGAGTTCCTGATTCAATTCTAGATTGAGGAAGGATAGATTGATTTTTACAGTGTTAGCTACAGAAGCTTCCGTGCTTCTTTTCGTGAGACTAACAGCACATTCATGGTTTGCTTCCACATTGTTATGCTCCAGGGACACTGTGGTGGCCAGTTTTATTCCTGTCTTCTTAGTTAAACTCATGGTGCCATCAATTTTCCCATTCAAAATGTCAAACAAAGATGTTGAGGAAGCACCAAATCGAGCAACAATGTCAGACTGGTTGTGAAGGCCAGCATGAACACTTAAGGAAATAACAATGGATTTGAAAGAGAAGTCACAAGTCATGTTACCCATGGCTGGGATAGCAATGTTGTTCTGAATGACTGGTAGTGTAAAAGTGGGCAACTCTATCTCACTTAAAGTTTCTGGAACATGGATGACAGGTAACTCCAAGGATGGTAGCACAAGGGTATAAGATGGCACAGAGAAACCCAGGGCAGGAACTTTGAAGCTTGGTGAACTGACTTCCTTGGGAACAAAGTAGCTAAATGCTGGCATCTCAGCCCTGAAAGCAGAAACCTCAAGATTCAATATTGGTATTTTGTATCCAGGGACAGTGAAGATTCTATGAGGCAGGCTAGAAGTGTCAATTTTGTGCTTGGTATACTGTGACTTTGCTTGGTTGTATGAATCTTTTAGAAGTGCAACTACTTTATCTCTACATTGTTTAAATTGAGCCTGTATGATCTTAGCATTATCACTGATTGCATTATAGATTGGCTCAAGATGTAATTCAAAGGTGTGCACATCAGGGTTCTTGTAGTAATGAAGCTTCAAGTTCATATCAAATGACTGTTGAGGAGTGGTAAGAAGGGATTTGAATCCAGCATGCTCCCACAAGGAGAGGTCTCTGACCTCAGGGGTTTTAATTTGGGAATATGGTATGGTTAAATCTGGGATAGAGAGAGGAACAGTCAAAAAGTCTAGATTAGCCTCCCCATTAACTAATGAGTGAAAGAAGATGTCCATTTCATTATTTTCTGCTGTAAAGTTGTGATTGTACTTATACTGGTTGAATCTTACCAAAACAAACCAACAAGCACACTGCTTCTCAGAGTTTAGCATGACACCATAATCATGCTGGAGATCCACCTTACCAGTGAGTTTCAAGGGGAAGAAAATCTTTGAGTTTACTTTGTTCTTAACATCAAACACAATTTCAAACGGATGGACCATGAATTCTAACGAGTTGGACATGGATCCAATCAAACTTCCAGTGAATTCAACATCATGAGAGGCTGTTAGTGCAACTTTCAAGTCCCCAATATGAGCCTCTCCATTTAAAACCATAGCACTCTTCTTGACAGATGGAACTTCAGTTTCACATTTTCCTTCAACGGTGATATGGCTAAAGCTCAATGATTCAGCAGTCAGCATATGCTTTGATTTCAAGGCCTTACAGTCTGTTTCTCCTTCAAAAGTTAACTTGGCTGTGCTAAAATTGACGTTGACTTCTACATTGCTTTTGTGTGTACCTTCATCAGAGTAGTCTTGAATGGTCCACTTTCCATGACCAGTAGTTTCACCGGTCATTGTAATTCTGCCAGATTCCATTGTGGTTGCCATATTTTGTTTCATTGATGCCTGACTTGAAGTTTCAATTGATGGGAGGTCCAAGTTGTGGTTGTACATTGTGTCTATGGTTGCAGAGATTCCACTCCTCAAAGTAAATGTCATACTGTTCAGCAAATCTGCTGTGTACATTTGGGTTGTGGCCTTGACAGTAGTCCTTGCAGAAGCCTCAGCAGAATTGCTAGTGAGTGTCAAGGATCCTTCATGATCAGTGGAGAAGGCCATGTGTGTAGCTTTCACCATTTCTTTGAATAGCAACTTCTTCATTCTTGGAGCTTCCAATTGAGCAGTGGCTTCAAATGTGTATTCAAGGGGCTCAACGGGTGATTTGGCATGAGAGGTAATAGTAGCTGTAAACTGTGGGTTTTTTGATGTGGACGTTGAGTTCTCAATCTTCCCAGTAGTTACAAGATTGTATTGTGGGGAGTTCACTCTAAATTCTCCATGGAGTTTGCCAAAAACTGGGATACAGATGTCACTGGGAACCTCAGGCAACGTGATCTCTGGGATTGGAAGCATTGTGATTTCAAAGTCCTTCAGATTTAATGTGGGGATGTTGATGGCTGGAAATTTTATTTCTGAAAGTGTTATTTCTGGGAAGGTGAGATCTGGTAGTTCAGACAGATAGAGCACTTTTAGGTCACCAAAGATTTGCTCAGGGTCAGGAGTTTGAATCTCAAATTCTCTGATATCATCTATGATTGCAACTATTTTTGCTTTGATCTCCTCAAAGTCTATGGTAAATGTAGGAATTTTGTAGGAGTTGAGGATGGTGAACTCAGGGACTGAGATTTGAGCTGGGATGCTGATCTCCTGCAGTTTGTTCAGGTTGATTGTAAATGCTGGAATGACAAGGTCGGTGAGAGGTATAATAAAAGTGGGAACTTCAATTTCACCTCTTTTAAGTGTGCCCAGAACTCCATCTACAGCTTCCTTCATCTGGGTGATGATATCATTATCCTTCACCACTTTTCTGATATTCTCTATCATTCGGGTAAATTGTCCAGAAATATAGGCAACCATATTGCTGTAAGACTCACTTGCTCTTTGGAGGTAAACATACATTTCGTCTCTGATGTCCATGTCAAAGATTCTTTGACTCAGGTCCTCAAGGATATCCTTCACTTTCATCTTGATGTCATTGTAAAATGTGGTGTTAATCACCACATTCAGTTTCTTTAGAGCATCAGCTACCTTTGTTGTCTTGAGTTTGTCCATATATGTGAAAACAGTTCTTTGGATTTCTCTGAAAAAATCCCTAACTGCCTTAATTTTTTGCACAATCTCATATGTTTTAATCTGCTGGTTGATATAGTTTGTTAGTTCAGTAATCTTCTTGTTGGCCTCATCAACAAATGCACTGTAATCAAATTCCTTCATTGACTTAAACACTGAATAAATATGGTCATTTAGGTAATCAATGCTTTTCTTAAAGTCAATTGCTCTGAGCCTCCTTGTCACGTTGTTCAGAAATTGCATAATTTTATCATAAACAAATTCAAAGTCAATAGATTTCAGAGCATTTACCATTAAGTGCACAGTTTCATCAATGTTGAATTCCTTGATGAGAATCACTACCTGATCCATTAATTCTTTAAATTTATCATCAAGATCATATTTCAAAAGTAGATCCCTGATGTAAGAATAGACTGTATTGAGTTTGTTGGGGATCTCATATTCGTCAATCCAGTTGACAATAACATCATTCATAGATTCAATCACTTTTGCTATCTCAGAGGAAGGGACTTTATATAATAGTTGTTCTATATACATGACTAAATCAATTGAGAGAAGGCTGTCTATTACATCTTGGAAAAACATGCTGATGTCAAAGTTCTCAATGGTCTGTTTAATCTCAAACAGCTTGTCTTTGATTTTTTCTAAAATTAAATATTTAGAATCAAGCTCTCGCAACCATGCAGCACTGTTTTCTGTGAGCTTCTGTAAATCAATCTGTCCGATGATGTCCTCAATAGCATTAAGTGCTTTGATGACTGACTGTTTGATTTTATACTTCTTATCAAAGGCCTGAAGCTGATATCCAATCTGTGAAAGTACATTTGTTATCTTGTTAGCAAGTTGTCCAGCCTGGACATAGTCTTTAACTGTAAGGATGAGGTCTCTGAGTTTGGTGGCAATGTCTATCACCATATTTTCCATGTTCTTTGTCAAGTTGCTCATTATAAGCTCCAAGTCATCCATTGTTACTGCAAACCCATCAATCAAATAATCAAGTTTTGCTTTTACTTGATTAATCTTGTTCTCCAAGTCCATTTCTTGCATGAAGCCACTCACTTGCATTGGAAGCCGGTCTAACTTGGTTCTAAAGTCAGTGATTATCTTGTTGATATCTAAATTGTTGATGAATTGTTGAAGTGATTCTAAGGCTTGTATAAGTGTGCTCTTGAATTGCTCAAAAGCAGCAGGAAAGCTCTCAATGAATGGAATCTCAATGATATGACAGTCACTGTTCTTGTCATACTTGAGTATACCAGCCATACTGAATTCTTGTGTTTCTGGTAGTGATCGCTTGTCTTTGCTGAATTTGCTGAACATATTTGTTAACATTACTCCTGAAAACTCAAATCCAATATTCTCATGATTATTGTAAGTACTGATGTCCTGGTTGTAAGAATGGTTGTTGAGTTGAGATTTTACTTTCCAGGTCAGAGATTGGTCACTTGGTGTCAGGAGACCATCAAATTTGTTGTCTAAATTTGTGGAAGAATTCCCACTTGGAAGCATATGTGTGGTTGATGCTCTGCTGTCATGTGAGTATGCAAGAGCTAGGGGCTCAGCTTTAACCAATAACTTGCTGTACAGCTGTCCAGTGTGCTTTCCATCAAGATTAATTTCTCCATCACTATTGACAAAAGCATCAACGGTGAGGCTAAAAGGCAGTGCTGTAGTGCGAATGGTGCTATCAAAATTTAGAGACTCAGAAATAATCTGTGTTTCACAATCTGACTTGGAAGAAAGTCCAGCAAACTCAAGGTCACAGTTGTGTGTTAACTGTGCATTCAGTACATTTCCAGACACACTATATTTCACTGAACCAGCCATATTGTCGTAGTTGAGTTTGTAGGTATTTTTAATGTTGTGTTCTTTGCCATAAGCTCCACTCACACTTCCACTCAGATCCCCCTTAATTGGCTCAAGCTTTATGTGGCCTTCAGCGTTCAAATTGACATCATAAAACTTGAAATCATTTATCGTGTCAAATGACATAACAAATGGCTTCATAGAAACTTTGGTGTCTTGCTTGTAAAAAATATCTTCACAGATAAAGTTGTTAGTCTTGGAGTGGAGGGCTAGGGTCCACAAAGTGAGGGTCAGTGTGTGGCTATTCTCTGAGTTCATCTCCTTCAGTGTTCCCATGGTATTGCTAGTAAAGGTAAGAGCCCTTCGGTTCAGTACAATATTCATGTTGTTTCTTGTGGTTGAATCGTATGCATGGCCCTTAAGGATGCCATACAAATAGGCCTCCGCAGCTGTTATTTTACCCTCAATGTCCAGCTCTCCTCTGCTCTCCTCAGCCATTGCTTTGGTCCTGGAGGACAGGGTTGCTCCATTGTGGTCTATGGCACCACTAAAGACATTCTCCACTGTGACGGGGCTACACTGAATGCTGTTAGTTCCACTTGTGGTCAGACCATTTCTGCCCACAATAACAGAAGCTTTGTGCAGCCCACGATGACCTGTGTCAAAGGTGAGGGAACCTTCAGAAGTTACCTGAAGCCCATTTGAATCTAGGGATCCTGCTATAAGTGAGTATACCCTATTTGTGTCATCATCTACCTGTGACTCAATTCTGAGGATGGCCATATGGCTGGACACACCAAGCTCAACTTTGTTATTGAGTGATTTGCTCATGGCCGTGGCAACAGCATTGCACTTTAGAGTCAGTTGTGCATCTTTATACTTGAACTCTGCTACATGCCTGAGGATGTCCTTTTGGGCATTGGTTTTGGACACAATATTCAACTCTGAGTTTGCATAGACTCCATGGATCACGTTGTGAACTTGGATGAATGGCGAGTTGAAGTGTAGAGTTGACTCTCCTCTTCCTTCTCTATCTAGTGAACGCAGGTTGTAGCTGTGGGTGTAGGAGGTATTGGTGTAGAATGAACCTATTTTAAGCAATCCATCCACTGTGCCATCTCCTGAGACTTCATCTGAATCTAGAGTGGATGTTGACTGGGCAGCATAGTAGAGAGAGGCTTGCAGGCCTAATGGACTAGAGGCTTCAATCTTATAGTTGGCTCTTGCATACAATTTGTTTTTTACATTTAACATTTCTAAAGCACTGACACTAGTGTCAATGAGGGTATGGCTGAAGGAACTATTTAGAAGATACTTGAGATTATCATCAGCTCTTCCTGATATCATTCCAGTTCCTTGAAACAGACAAGAAATGATATCATTATCAGTATTTGTAACAGCAAAGATTTAGAATAAGATCTAATGAACACATGCTTTAGGTTGAAACAGTTGCCACACCCCATTAAGGCTCTTACTATAACCATGTGCTCCAGATCTGATCTCTCCAGAAAGAAGAAGCTCACTTTCACAAAAAACTCAACTTTGACAACTGTAAGTAACTCAATATGCAAGTCTTAACCAGCATACCACTTCCTCTAAATTAATATAAGAAGAAGATGCTTACCTTCAAGATTGTATGACAGTAAGTTGCAAGGCGATTGGGCCATGGCCTTATACTGTACAATGTAACTGGGGACATCAACAGTGGTGTTGCCCCCAATGATGGAGCCTTCCCAAGTGTAGATGTTGCTGTTGATCTTGGTGGATGCTTCAGCCAGACCCAGAAGCGGGACAGTAAAATCCAAAGAAGGCGGTATAGTGAATGATGGTACTGGATAGTTTTTGGCAGGGATATACAGGCCTATCTCTGGTAAATCTATGACAGGAATAGACAGAGTGTTTGGGATGTTCAGTTCTTCTGACTTTTTGCCTCCAAGTGGAAGAGGAAGTGAGATGGCCATTTTATTCTTGTTGAACTGGTATTGGAACAGACTGTCACTGTTGAGTTAAAAAAAAAAAAGCATAATTAATATTGATTCAATTTAGGATTTGGCATCTGAAATTATATTAAACTGTACATGGATAGGGAATCAGAGGAAGGAACAACAAGTATAACTCAACTGTTGAGTTACTGTTTGTTTTGTTTTCTCAGCAATATTTGAAAGCAAGTAATGTTCTTAACCTCTGTATTGAAAACTTACAACTGCAGAAACAGTTTCTCAGGCAAGGCTGGCAAGGTAAGATCAGAGACACTCCTCTTACTTCGCAGGTTTGCAAGATAAGGGATGCGTGCTGTCAGTTTTTCCAACCATATATTACCTGCCTTCAGGGTAACAAGAAGATAAATTACATTAACTAAAAAAAAAAAAAAAACCCCAAACAACTGTAAAGCTTGAAAGCATTCAGAGATTGTGCACCTCTGCCAAAGTTGCATAATCCTCTGAATTTGTTAATTTATCAACAGACAATGTTAAAGAGTTTTAACCTGGAAAATCAAAATATGAATACTTTGTAAGCAACATGGATTTGTGTAGGATGTGTACATTTTGTTAACTCATGACCTCTGAGTTATAGCCATTTCGGCATGTTCCTGTCGCAAAACATGCAGTCAAAATTCTATAGTTGATATGTACGTGTCATCTAAATTTGGTGGCAACTACACAACGTTTTCATGAATTATGGCACTTTATGTCATGGCTTTTTATTTAGGATCGAGTTGTGTGTGTTTATAGGTCTTGGGAGAACTACATCATGTGTGAAAAAAAAATTACAAAGCCTTATGTGGCTCCAGAGGGATCTGCATGAAGTCTAAAGTAGCCTGAAGTGATGTCAGTTGAGTAAACGTTGGTTGGCACTGAAAATTTCAAATTTGACAAGGAAAAAAATCTGGGCGGTGAGTTTACCAGACTTCTGTAGCCCACTCCTCATGTCTGTTTTGGCTAGAGGGTACAGGCTACAATAGCTGCCACTAGCATGACACACCTGAATCTCTGACTGAACTGTAGGCAGTTATATTTTTGCCAGAAGAGTGAATGTAATAAAAAAACAAAAAAGGACTATCTCTGATTCGGCTGTCATTTTGAACCCTTTTTCTTTAAACTGTCCATTGTCTCCAACAACTGCCCAACAGTGTTAAAGAAATTCAATGGTAAATAAATAAAATTGGCCACATGGTGGCCCTTTCCACACCCATGAGCTTAAAATAGTATGCTACATAACAGACAAATAGAAAGAACAATCAGACTAAAAACACAAGCTTCTTGAGTAAGGTAATAATTAATATAGTGCCAAGTGCTACCTCAATTCCTTTGGTGACAATGTGACGCTGTTTCATATCAGTCATTGGCACTTTCTGGTCCAAGATATGATCAATGAGATGTTGCAGCTGCCTGTGGTGATCCTCTACATATGGGATCAGCATCTGAATCTCTGAATTCAGGTCCGATTTCAGTCCCAGTTCAAACTTGTCATCATCTGTAAGAGACAATCCAAATACAGCCATAAATATAGAAACAAATTAATGTGTTGGACATATCAGTGATGTGCTGACAGTTACTGTATTTGAGAGAAGCTTTCTGTTGGTAGGATGTTTCAGGGAGCTTGATGACTGTTTCTAAGTCCATGAGTACATCCTCATCCTTCTTCAGGGTAGCGGTGAAAGAGGAATCAGTTTTCAGAGAGGGAATGACCATCCGGAGTTGCAGCATGGCTTCTTTCATCATGTCAAGTCTACATTTAAAACAAAGAGAAGTAGATTGGTAAGATAGCTGCACATTTCCCCAGGATGTTTCTCATTCAGTAATTCCTTGCTTTAAAGAAACTGTCTCAAGAAACCAGGCAGCACAAGTGAGAATTCAGCATTATCTATCATTTGGAAGAACTTAAAGTTTGTGTATTTAACTATGCACCTTGTACGTCCAACAAGAGTCAGCTGTGGGGCATTCCTGTTGGTGACATCAATGGTGATACCTCGCATTTTCTTTCCTTTGGCATCACTTTCAGTTAAAGCCAGCTTGATGCCTGCTTCTATATCGTAGTTAGGAATGACAACCTCACTGGTGAGAACGTTCCTGTTGTGATTGTATTTCAGAGATGCAGTGGCCTCTGTTGAATCGTCACCTAGTAACAGCAGAAATTAAACACATTCATCAATGTTTTCCACCAGGAACAATAGCAACTGGTGGCTTCAAGATTGTTTGGC
Source organism: Chaetodon trifascialis (assembly GCF_039877785.1). Taxonomy (NCBI): domain Eukaryota; kingdom Metazoa; phylum Chordata; class Actinopteri; order Chaetodontiformes; family Chaetodontidae; genus Chaetodon; species Chaetodon trifascialis. Next base: position 2,287,495 of record NC_092069.1, on the reverse strand, counting down.
CACATCAATGTCATTGTCTTAAGTGATATATGCACATAATATCCCATTATTATAGAAAGTGATAAATATCAGCAACAGTTTGTTTCTCTGTCTAAAATATCTTCTTATGGCTGTTATGCTTTAAGTTTGGGAAAGATGTTAGTTATGGAAAAAACTGCGTTAGTTGTGGTTAAGTTTAGGACAACATTGCAGAACACTGATGCTGGATGTAAATTTTGAGATGTGGAATATTTCCTAAGGATACTGGGCTGGCCCGTACACATCTACACAACAAAACAACCACACACACATATTATCATATAATAATACCTTCTGCCTTCAGGGTTAGCTTCAGAGACTGTACTTTATGACGGCCCTTTTTACCCTCTCTGAGTGTTTCATCAGTGATGGTGGCTGTGTATTCTGAAACTTCCCCTGTGGGCTGGATTTCAACCGCAAACCTGAGAAAACCAAACAGGTTTCATTAAATCTGTCCTTCTGGTTAAAACTATTATGTATGTTATGTAAAATTATTGGGCAGGGATATTTTGATAATTCTGGCATTATGATAATCAAAATATCAACCTATTACAATAACTATTTACATATTGGCTACTGAAATATAAATCAAAAAACTCAAATCAAAAAGACTCCAACAATGGGTTTCAAGTTAAATTTGTTAATCTGATTTCCCCTTACTTGGTTTCTCCAGTCAGCGGGTAATATGGAGCCTGGTCCAAGGAAGTAGCATTGGAGTAACGCACTATTGTGCACAATTTCAGACCACTGAATAGGGGTTGGCAGTCACTTGAGTCAGTCCGGTCTTCCACCAAGGATGGCACTATTTCTGTTTGACCGGAGGAGATTGACAGCAGCTTGTTGCTGAATTTCAAAAAAAAAAAAACAAGAGTTGTGAAGCGCTAAGAGAGATCAGCACAATACTAGCAGCTACTAAGTTGGTATGTGTTTTGTGTCATTTGACATGGGTCACTGACCTAAAACTGAGCAACTGAGTGTTTAATTTAGGGGCAGGGATAGACAGTCTCATCTGGTTTCTGTTCATAGTGACCTTGGCATTGAGGGAACTCTCATGGTACATATTAGTGTGCATTTCAAGCCAAGCCTCTACATAGTCTGGAATGTGCACACCCATTTGGGTGATGAATTCTAGCCCAACTGAAGGCATGAAGGACAGGTCAGTCTGCAATAAGAAGGATACAACAGAATAGCTGTAAAGAGAAACTCACAGGAGACATACTAAGACTATTCTAATTTTATTTTAAATGTAAGCTAAGATGAAGAGAAGCTAACTTACACCAGCGAATGAGTGGGTCAGGCCTCCTTTGACACCAGGTGCAGACACACCAGCCAAAGAGAATCTCAGAGGGAAGCCAGAGGCAGTGGGTAGAGAAAAGACGTTCTCCATGAAGATATAGTGAGCAAAGACTTCATTTTCAGTGCCAGATGTCAATGCAAAAAAGACCTGTTGAAGAGAAAACAATGAATATATCACTTGCAGTTCAGTCACAAACCATGACGAGTGACATCATGGAAGTCCAATATAAAATTGTGGATTTTGTAAATGACTATAAAATCAGGCCAAAAAGATATAATACAAAAGACAGTTGTGGGACAATCTGTAAATCTTTTTGATATTATAATTTAATGTTAACTGCTTGATTTGTAGCCAAGGTAGCATTTTTTTTCTCCAGAGTCAGTTGCCCACTTGGTCAGTCCACCATTTTGGTCAAGACTGAAATATTTTGACAGCTGTTCACAGATCTGCCAGCATTGCTGTAGATCCACAACGTTGATTTGTATCTTAAGTTATCTTAGATAACCTGACTAAAGAACTACCTCATGTTAATGTAATCATGCACCTGCCGCATATGACTATAGTGTCTTCCACATAGGTTTCCCAAAACAATCAGATTTATTAGAGGAAGACAATGTTCAGAAAGCAATAGAGCTGACCTTGGCAGGCAGTATCCTGATGAAAAAATGGTAGTACATGGACAGAGTCTCAGCCATCTTTCTTATTTCACTGGTCTTCATGTATCCTATCTCATTTCCCAAAAGTCGAAGATAGGCAATGGCTTCAGGGGCTTGAGAGAGAGACACATCTTCTATGAGCTTCTGGACACTGCTTGTGATGTCTTTCAAAAGATTATGTGGGACCTAAAGAGATATGCATGTGCAATGAATCTTCCATACCAAGTAAAATGTAATTTTACAAGTTGGATAATGTTTAGCATAAACAAAAACATTATGTATCATGTGTACAAAATCATTTCACCTGTCTCTTCATTCTGTCTCTGGCAGGGGCTATTCTGTCCAAAACCTCTCTGAGGATCTGCGCTTTGTCACCTGCCCAGAACATAACTTTGGAGATGGAGTCTGGGAAGAAACCTTTTTCTCCAAATAGAGCATCAATTGTTGGTTCAAATCCTGTTCCCTCAACACCGACCTTGAAAGGGGAGATTTTTAATGTTTAAAAATCTTTACAAAGCTTTGTTTGTTTTCACCACATATAACACACATGCTACTGAAAACATACCTCAAAGATGTCATAGTTGTAGTCAGAAACCTTTAGTTTGGTCTCCAGCATTACCTCCTTAGGTATGGTGTTCATGGCATCGAAGATAATGTTGCTCTGTACTGAGCCCAAGGGAGAGTCTATTTTGTAGTTGTGTGACATGCCATCGAATACCTTGTTTGTGGGTGATAGCTGGTCATTCAAGGCCAACTCAATGTGATCCCTGAGTCTTGAGTAAGGAGAATTAAAACAATCTTTTTTAAAAAAGTGTGATGACAGTGCCAGAGTGCCAGTGCGGTGAGGACGCAGGCTTAGTACATGGCACACGCTCTACCAAGTGAGCTACCTGGATGCCCCATATAATAAGATTTATGTCATAATTTTCTCTTATTTCATCACAAAAGTAGACATTTGATGAATGTGTACAGATAAGAACAAATAAATAGAATCTCTAATCTCTGTTTGTGGTTACTAGTAAATTACTCATTTATTGTACAGGTAAATAATTTGTTAAAATGAAGATATTTTAAAATTAAGATGTGGTGATACTTTATTGATCCCCCACCGGGGAAATTAAGTATTGTTACTTACCGATGCATTTGTGGCTTTTCTGAGTTGCGGATATTGTTCAGGTGGGAGACCACAAAGCTCTTGAGCTGCTCATCTCTTATGCGCTCCAAATCTTTCACAATGCCTCTCACCAGGGCTTGGTCTGGGTTCTTCATCAGAATCCGGTAGGCTGCTATGCGTTTTTCAACAGGGTTCTTGGCATCCTGGTACACTTCCATGAGAACGTTTCTGACCTGCAGTTGACCAAATAATAAATTACTGCATTGATTACTTGTAGCCAGTGCTTAGACCATGCAAGAACTGCAGAAGATTCAGTTGTCTAAATATAATAAAGGGCACACTATATATTTTTTGTATTCCAGTTTCAGTAATTTATTTCAGGTCTTTTGCCTTTTGCTGTTGCTTGTATATGAATTTGTTAAAAAGTCATATGCTGTGTTAATTTTCATCCTACAATGACAATGTGTAACAAATATGTTTGTAAAATATGGCACCTCATCATTGATATCCATCAACCTAAAGGCCTGTACAGCTGCCTTTTGGTTTGATAATGGAATATCTGTTTTCTGAGCACACCGCAAAATAGAGGAAATCAGGCTGGGGCTGACAGCTTGTATAGCTTGACCCATGACACCAATAACCTGGAAATGAGGAAAAAAAAAAAAAACATTAATTTGGGGCACCACACCCCTGAGCCAGATTCCCTGACAAGAGCTGATTCAGTACAGAATCCAGAAGTACAGTAATTAAGATGCTTGAGTGATTATTAGTACCCTCAGCACAAGGAAGGACAGCTCTTCAGGGTGAGTGTCTAAATCAGGGATCTGTCCTGAACAGTCATTCAAGAGTGTTTCCATGAATTTTGCCACATCTTCAACCACTGGAGTAACTTCTTCTTTATGGAACCTGTGGACCAGACACAGAGAAGATACTGTATAATGAGATGTTCTTGTTTCCATAGTTATTTCACACCCTAATTAGCTTTATTGAAATGTAACAATAATGTTTTTTTGGAGCGCTACATTTTAAATATTTAGCAAAAAATATTTAGCAATATTTTAAAGTAATTGCATCAGAACTATCAGACTGCTTTTTTTAAGGCCAAAAATACATATTTTACTTACTTCTTAACTGTGTTGGCTAGAGCATACATGATTGCCTTGCTCTGTTTATACTGAGCCATGCTGAGCATATCTCGGACACGTGCAGTATCAGGATTAGCCTGTAGACTTAACCCATAGACTAGAGCGTCCACCTCTAGTGACATCCCATCAATGGTCCGGATAACCTGGAAGATGGCACTGGTGCACTCTGGGGTCCCACACTGGAAAAGCGCCTGCCAGGTCAGCCAGCTTGACATATCCAACATTTCAATGACTGCCTGGCTCAGGGTGTCATTTCTCAGAGCGCGCAAGCTCGACACCAGCTTATGGAAAAGGCTGGTCCTCCTCTGACCCTGCTCTGTACCTGCCAAAGCCATGAGGTCTCGCAGGATCTTGAGAGCAGCATCCTTCGTCTGGACTGGAGCTTTATCGTCAGGGTCTTCAAAGTGTAATGGCTTGCTCTGGCTGCGGATCACATCTGTGTTCACATATTTAGCAGTGACTGAGCATTTCCCAGTGAGAGATGCAAACTAAAACTTACAGTAGACACGCTTGAAATGATCACTCACCAAATGTTCTATTGTTTATCCTTCTGGAGCTTTGGAAGCCAAGCACTTGGGTCACCACAGATGATATTCCATTTTCCCTGCAGGGCAGATAAGAGGGTGATGCAAAATGCAGTCCACTACATACACACAGAAATATGCAATCAGATGATGACTTACTCATGGGAGAAGGGCAAGTAATTGTGTTTTTCTGTGCAAATGGCTGTTGTGATGTGCTTTCCCTTGTTATCAAACTGGTAGTTGCAGTCTTGAGTGCTTGTGATCAGCTTAGACATGGAAACAGGCTGGAAACAAGAACTTACAATGTTAATGTGTGTTACTTTTTCTTTTTTTTAAATTTAATTTATAACAGGACAACGTGCAGTGACATTAGTTATTCCAAGTGGAATAAAGAGATGGCTGCACCAGATTTAGCAGGAAAGCTAATTTCCATCTGCAGTCCTTGACATAGAGACAGAGATCATAAATAAATTAACAGAGCAAGTTAGGATATACAGTGCTAGGTACATTAATAACAACATTATCTAAAAGTGGAGGGTACACACTGCGCTGAACATAATACATAATAAATTACAAAGGTGCAATTTGAAGTATAGAGGACAGAGGTGCCCATTACCTAAAAAGCGGAAGGTACACACTGTACAGAGCCAATATATAAAATTACAAAGGTGCAATTTGAAATATAGTGGTCACAGGTGCCCATTACCTGGAAAGCGGGAGGTGCACACTGCACTGAGCGTAATACATAATAAATTACAAGGTGCAATTGAAGTATAGAAGTCACAGTTGCCCATTACCTAAAAGCGGAAGGTACACACTGCACAGAGCTAATATGTAATAAATTACAGAGGTGCAATTTGAAATATAGTAGTCACAGGTGCCCATTACCTAGAAAGCGGAAGGTACACAATGCATATAGCATAATACATTCAATCCCACAAGTTACTGCTACAGTTTCCTTGTATAGGTACATTAATACAACAAGTCTAGTGGGAGAGTGGGGAATGAGAGAGTGGGGTGGGGTGGGACTACACACGAGGGTATCCCCATCCCCGCAGGTACCAACTGGTAACCTTAGCCTTGTGAATGATTTTGTGCATTAGGCGAATATTTGAGAACATGATCAAGTTGTCAAAGCTCAGCATTTTGTATTTGGAGAGTATATCACAGTGATGGTGCCGTCGAGGTTTCTTGTCAAGATTTTTCAGGGATTGGTTGTATAGAGATCTTACTGGATTCACAGCTGTCTTACTGGCCTGAGACCAGGATTATGTATAGTACAGTGTGTGCGACAGAATCATGGCATTCAAGTAAGATTTAGCAGCTTCAAGAGACAGTGCATTACGAATGTAGCAAAAATTTGCGACTTTGTGTTTGAGCGTGTTACACATTTTTTTAATATGTTTTTTAAACGACAGAGTGACAGAGTCTAGAGTGACACCCAGATATTTAAATTCTTCAACATTTTTTATCATCTGACCGTTCACAAAAACATTAGGGCGTTCACTGAGGTTTCGTTTGTTAGAGAAGTACAAGGTGACTGTTCTTTCCGTATTCAGCATGGGGCATGAGTCACTGAGCCACACTGCAATTTTACCCATAGCTGCTGACAGTTTGGCTGCCACTGTGTCTGCGTCTTTTCCATGTGTGAAAATGACCGTGTCCTCCGCAGACATCAATGTCTCCATGTCGTCGCAGACAGAGGGAAGATCATTGATGTATAGACTAAAAAGTAGAGGGCGTAGAACTGATCCTTGCGGAACCCCCATGGTACATGCTCTCTGGGGGGACACCTTGTCCCTGATCCTTACACACTGGGTTCGACTGTTGAGGTATGACTCCAACCAAGAGAGAACACTGGATGAAAAACCAAAGTGGGATAATTTTGATAAATTGGAGAACGGCTCAGCGCTAGGACAGAATCAATAAAATAGTCATTAAGCATGTTTGCCACTACTAGGCTGTCTTTTTGGGTGTCCTGGGTTCCTGGTGTGGTGGCTAGGCTAGTCTGGTGGTTTTTGTAGAGCTCTATGTGTCCATTTTTGTCTTGCTGCTTCCCTGATAATTGATCAATGCATTGCCATAAAAGTTTAGGATTCCCCTTGGCTTCCTTTATAACGTCTACAAAGAAATTTGCTTTAGAATTTCTGAGCTGTCGGGTGACCTTATTTCTGAGACCGTTATAAATCAGCCTGTCTGTTTTTAAGCCTAACTTTAGGGATTTTTTGAGGGCTGCATCTGCTTTGTTTCATCAATAGCCACAGCTTCTCGCTAAACCAGGGTCAATTCGGTTGACGTTTATGTTTTGTTGGTGCTATTCGTGTATACTGATAATGTTGTATACTTTCAAGTCACAGGATAAATATGACTTAGGAGGACTTCATTTTATTTTCATTTTTGGCAACCTATGCACCCAAATGTCATAAAAATTTACACTGAGGCAAGGTAATCCATTCTCATTTTCATCACATCCCTTGGCATTTCATACAGACACACAAAGCAACCATTAGAATTTGTATGAACTCACTCCAATATAAACTCATCCTTAGCAATGTTAAACACTCAGAGCAACTGCTCCAGCCATCCAACATGTTCCTATCCCAGTGACACACAAAGCCCTCCTGCCAGAAGGCCTTTCTAATACGTGGTTAATGTTGTGAAACTGTCACAGTTTAATTAGGTTTAGTCACCAAAACTACTTGGTTTGGTAAAGGCAACAAAACTACTTGCTTACATTTAGGCATCAAAAGTGCTTGGTTAGGTACAGGAAATGATTGTTCACTTTTTGTTTGTCACTGGATACAAACCCCGGTTTCCTGGGTGAAAGGCATGAGTTTGTCCACCTTCCTCCATTTATGGACTTTCTTGCTCTTTAAATGATGTCACCTTGCTCTGAGCGTCTAATATTGTCATGGATGGGTCTACATTGGAGTTACTTCAAAGCCCAGTGCATCTCATTAGGATGTTAAAGGGTAGATAAAGCTTTAGGAATGAGACCAGACTCACATAGGAAAGTATTTTTTACTAGTGCTGTCAGGCGATTAAAAAAATGAATCTAATTAATTACAGGATTTGTAATTAATTAATCTAATTAATCGCATTTTAATCTCACATCTGCTAAAGGTCCCCAAATAAAGAATTTGAATTCTAGGACATTACAGTTCACTGACATTCACATTACAGCTGGTGAATTCTTTTCATCACTGTAGTTCTCGACGGTAGCTGGAAATTAGAGTCAGATGACGCTATCTGAAACGCCTCTTTTAGGCCCTCGTCTTCCACAATTGAAATCGGCCTGCAATCAGCAGCAACCCACTTTGCAATTGAGTTTGTCAGTTTTTCTGTCGTGACTTTGCGCATTCGTTTTCCTAACTCAGCAAGTGTGGGTTGGCGGTGGAGTGAGCTCACGGTAGCACTAGCGGCACTAGCAGCAACTACATGTTTAGCGTTTAAATGATAATTCAGTCTAGAGCTGCTATGGTGATAGGAAAATTCTTTTTTACACAAGGTACAAATCACTGCGTTCTTGTTAATAGTCCCGTCTTTGTTCTTTTTATAAATAAACTTGCCGTTCAAAGGTCCAAGTAGGCTTGCCTCGCTCTCCGGTGTCGCATCCATGTCTGTTGTCACCCTGCTTTTGACTAGTGGCGCAGGTAGGATGCGACCTGCCACTGCAGCCTATGGGTCACTCAAAGGGCCAAATTTAAAATGCTTGCGCATTGACTTGCCACTCATGATTAATTGCGTTAATTTTAATAGCGCGTTAATTTGCAGCGTAATTAATTAATCTAATTAACGCGTTAAACTGACAGCCCTATTTTTTACATAAAGTGAATCAGTACAATGATTGGCAGTTCATAGGGATGGAACTAGTCATTTCCCATAGAAGCCAAATGCAATACAAGTGTATCCATCTTAATGTGACAGTTAATGTGTGGTGTAATAGTTGGGTTGAGTTAACTTTGTTATAAACAACAAAAAGTGTTACAAGCTTGCCTTATTGAGTTTACAGTGTTAGACAGACAGGTCACCATTTAAAACATCATACTAATGCATTAATGAAACATGTTAAAATATACAAAATAACACAAACAATTTTAAACAAAAGCACAAGCTTCAAACAAAATGTACCCTAAAGTGCAAAGGTTTACCAATCAAGAGTCAAACAGTCTCCATTTAGTTTCTACATCCTCACTGAGGATATTTCTTCAAGGAGCATGCTGGGTGTCAGTAATCCCTTAAATTCAGAGGCTTTTGATGCTAAACAGGCTAAAATATTGTTTATAATGCATTCATTTCAGTAGTAGTCAAAATAAACAGCGGTGAAGAAGGTAAACACACTTTCAACAATGTCGAATATTGAAACTAGAAACAACTTGACCTTCAACGGGATGTATACTCTCTGATGAACCAATTTAAATATTTTGCAAACACTGCTGTCCCATTTCAGGTTAGCAGAGGTTATAGTGTCAAGAATTTAAACACGTCAACTGGTTGTCAATTTCAAGAGGTTTCCCATCTCCTGAAGACTTTGATCATGTATTGGAGTCTACTGACTTTTGGCTTTCATTTTGGAAAAAAACAATGGTCCCTTCAGAAGCAAATAATGTGCCATATTATTTTAGTAGAAATCTTCTCAAAGCAATCAACTTTCTATGGGAGGATGTTATATTTCACTAAAGCCTTCATCACATAACAAAATGGTTTTAAATACAATAAGCCTGACTACTGACTAACTTGAAGAAATGTCCTCAGTGAGGATGTAAACACCTGTGTTCTACATAGAGACTGTTTGACTTGTGATTGGTAACAGACTACAGAGGGAGGTAATAATGTCTCACCTGTTTTTGCAATAAGGCAAGGGGGCTGTTGGTTTGTTCCCTGCTGTAGAACTGGTCACACTGGGACAGATCTCTGGTCAGTCTCACATCTGTGGCAATATCCTTCCTGGCATTCACTAGGTAGTCTGTTAAGCACTGGCCATGGACTGTGCTCTGAAAAAGAATATAAAAACAGCAACTGATGGATTTTAGCTCATGATTATTAGCTTGAAAGTACATAAGACAAGACTTGCCACATGCAAGTGAAAGTGCATTAATAGACAGACTGCCCTTTTACCAGAATTTGATCTTTTTCTGGCATATTATTTTCTTTTGCATTAACTTCTCCCTTTACTTCTCATATTATCCTCATGTGCTGCATCAGCTCCGTCTACCTTGTATCTGCATTGTATGGTCATTTGCTGCTGCAACAACTCAGTTAACCCACAGGAGAGCAAATTCACATCTGATATAATGCATCCTCAACCACCAACCCTCATGCCGTTTTTCATCTTGTTTTTTTTTCTATTAAAAGTTATGAACAGATAATCCTCGGCTAAAATCACTGTGATGCTGCAACTGCTTTTTTTTTTTTTTTTAACACTTTTTATCACTTGTTATGACTACTGACAAAATCGAATGTGGGCAGTGAGGACGCAGAAGAAAAGCGTGGTCTCCAAATAACACAAGCCCTTTGCTATGTCAATGTATCGAAATACAGTGACTGTGAACCCGGGATTAGCTGAAAATAGTTAGGAGCAAGATGTTGATACGAACACTCTGGAGGATGTAGTGAAGCAACTTAACTCATCCACCTGCTGTTTTGACACCTTGCTAAGCATCATTTTCAAAAATGTTTCAGTCATTTGGAAATGGATGAGGTAAAAAATAAATTCAATCAAATTTTTATTTTATTTTAAAGAAAAGTATAGATAGGCATATGCACATGTTACAAAAATAGTTCACCAGATATGTATTCATACCTATACATATGTTTATATACAGGTACACATGAATAAACAAATACAATAAAATAATAATAAAAAATATATATATATATAAAAAAACAATTATTAATAAAATAGTATGGTTAGGGTTTCACAACCCCAAATATAACACACCCACTCCCTGGATCCAAAACTCCAAACCCCAGTCACGTGTTACACCTGAAACCCACGGAGGGTGGTTAGAAGTGAATACTAAGCCTTTATTGGCTCCGTGGACTCTGGCTGTCGACAACTCCAAATAAGCAATGTCCAAATATGTCAAAACCCACGCTCGGAAAGAAAGTGAGTGTGGAGGTTTCCAACATGTGGCAACTAGTTTTACGCAGCTGTAAGTCCAGCCAATAATGCTCTTCTCTTAACCAATGTCAAACCCAGCCTTGACAAATCATTCAAAATGAGTGTAGCGGGCGAGCATGGCAACATGATCTTAAACAACTTAAAGGCAGCCATTTTCCAAAATTCGGCCACCAGGTTACACCCCCAGGACTTATGAAAAAAACTGCCCATCAATTTGGAAGAAAGTACAGAAAGTACATATAGGATCATTAATAACCTTCATCAAATGAAGCTTCCTAGGAGTTAAATATACCCTATGTATATAATTGTAATGTATTTGCTGATGATCATGATTTCTGGAGGCTAAGCTCACATCAGCCCACACTTTATCCCAGTCAAATGTAGGTTCCAGACCTGGAACATCTCTCCTCCACACTGTGTCTAATGCCAGGGGTCTGTAAGAATGCTGCAACAAGAAACAAGTCTTGAAACAAAACCACTTGTGCTTCTAGCAGAGTGGAACAATTTATGAAGTGGGTGTGGTGTGAGAGGACAGTGTAAAGGGACACCATTGTCTTTTAAAGACGATCTCATCTGCAAATGAAAGAAAAAGGATGTACATGGTGTACCATACTTAATACATATGTTCTGAAAAGAAAGTAATTCCCCTCCCCATAAATATCACCAGGGGACAAATGTATTTTCTTTCCCAGACAGGAAAACGAATAGGATGACTGCAATTAGCAATTTATCATTGTTGAATATTGGAGAATGTGGGACCCACCCAGAAGAGCAACCAGCTAATTTCTCCACCCTCCTCCATATTAATAGCAAATATGAGATGATAGGACCAAATCTCAAATGGCATTGGTGGGCTGAAATATTAGAATGCAGTATGCTAGCAAAAGAATATAGAGCTAACATCTGCTCCTCCAGAGCTCGCCAAGACACCTGTGCATCCAGTTGAAACCAAGTTAATGAAGGCCTCAGTGTGAAGGCCCACTTATAAAATTTGAAGTTCGGGAGAGACAGGCCACCAGCCTGCCTTTCTTGCTGCATTGTGGTGAGCTTAATACGAGGTCATTTACCACGCAAAAGAAATTATGTTATTGCTGATTGCAATTGGCTCCAATATTGAGGGGGAGGGCGAAGGGAGAGCATCGAACTAACAAAATTGACTCAGAAGAAGAGAATATTCATTTTTATTATAGCTACCCTACCACAAAGTAAATTTGGTGGGCTAGACCAGCTGTCGAGATCCGCTACGATTTTGTTTAGTGTATTAAAAAAATTGTTTTTAGTTCATGTCTGTATGGAGGAGTAAATATCTATCCCCAGATAGATAAAGTTTTTAGTAACTGGAATAGATGCAGAGATGGGAACATTACACATGGCCTGATTTAAAGGTAGCAGAGCTGATTTCTGCCAATTTATTTTAAAACCAGAAAGCTTGCCATAATGTTCAAAGGTTGACAAAACAGCACTGGGTTGTTTATATACAATAAAATGTCATCAGCATAGTGAGATGTGATGGTGTATTCCTTTAATAGAAATTGGGGAGATTGTGGATGAGCTGCCTCACACTCCTGTAATGTAATAGGGCCATGCAGTTTAATGGAGTCATCGTTGTTAAGGCAAGTAGTTTAATGTTGTTTAGAAAATTATTGCAGACATCTTTGTTGAAATTACTTTCCAAACTATATAACTCCTGATGAAAGGAGGCAAAGGAAGCATTTACTTTTTTGGGTCAGATTGTATAACGCCATCTTTGTCTTTAATACAAAAAATATCAGCAAATTGCTCGTCCGTCCGAAGCTTCATTGCTAGTAGATGACTGGATTTTGAGGAGTTAAAATATTCTGAGCGGCACCTCAAGAGAGTTAATCTCTTTTTTAATCAGTTCCCTCTGTAAGGCTGTGTGATTGTTACAGTTATGTTGCAAGGTAGCATCAAGGGTCGCATATTTTAATTCTAAAGGCTGCACGTTCCCTGTTTTGTGTTGAAGCGTACAAGGTGGTAGTACTCCTTATAAAGACCTTCACTGCTCGGAAACAGAGCCAACAGAGCCAACATTTAACTCCAAAAATTCACTAAAATTACTTTCAAACTGAGCTTTGAAATTTTTATCTTGCAGTAAGGATGAATTGAACCGCCACCTAGGAGCTTTAGAGGATGATGGACGAACAGTAACCGAAAAATATATTGGTTTATGATCAGACCAGGTAACTGGAATACAATGCACATTTGGAATATTTCGAAATAAATCTTTTGAGGCGAAGATAAAATCTAGCCTTGAAAAGGATTTTTGTCTCCCCGAGTAAAATGAAAAGTCTTTTAAAGAAGGGTTTAACATATGCCAAATGTCGACCATGCCTGTATCAGTTGCCCACTGGTACTGTAGAGCGCCTCAGATGCAAGACTTTGGTCCCTACTTTCAATGCCACCTGTTCTGTCCATGTTGCTGTCCCATACCGCATTGAAATCTGCCCCTAGAACTAAATGAAATCCTGTAAAATCAAGCAAAGATTTAGTTAATAGTTCATAAAAAGCATCAACTGGCTCTTTTGTGTGGAATGTTAAGACCGCTGGCATTGACTGAAATGTTGGAGTTACTCCCACAGCAGTAAGAGAGAAGTCTGGATCCATTAAAGAAAAATACCCCACAACAAAAAAGAACAAAAAAACATCAAAAACACCAAAAAGAGCAAAGGAAGGTGAGGAAGCAAGGTACTGTCAAACCTTCCTGATAAATCCACAACTGGATAAGAAAGTGAGAGTTTCTGGCCACCCAAGTGCAGCCGCAGCACTACCAATGATCAAAAAACAAAACAGCAGCAGTGTGAATATTTTCTTCAACATTACAACATCTGCCTTATAACAATAAAGGACATCTTCAGTAGTCCAAGGCACCTCTGGAGATGCTCCCCACCCCACATACAAACCCCGCAGACACACATCACTGGCAACCTAGGCATAAAATGCCCACCTGCTAATGATACTTATATGGTCTATAGATTATGGTTATTGCTGTATAACAACAACAACAACAGCAATAACAATCAAAAGGATAAAACACACAAGCACAAGATTGAGTCCACAGACTGGACAAAGATGAACCATCTCCATCCTCCAGTGTTAGAAACCCGAAATGTTCATTTAAATGTCTATCAGAGAAGGAGATATAGACTGAAACATAGCTCACATTGTCTTACTAGACCACTCTGCAAGGTGAAAACCTGGGTGGGGGTGCGGGTGCATCACAAAGCAAGGCCTGTGTCAACTAAAGGTTTTTAATGCATTTCAAAGCCTTCTTCAAATCTTCAAGACGATGCTTTATCCCGTTTGGGGTTGCTCTTGCATAGCCTTGGAGAAGTCTGAATAAAAGCTGATCTTATGGCTCTGCCAGCGGACATCCCTAATCTCTCAAGTTGTCTCACCCGCTCCTTCTGCTGGAACCTCCAAAAATGCATGATGAAAGGCCTTGGGGGGGCTCCAGGCTTAGCTGGCAGTCACGACCGATGAGCACACCCTAAATTCAGGCCCCCCAAAAGTCAGCCCGGAGGATTTCGGGGAGAGTAGCTCAAAAATGATCTTCAACACGTTCTGGGAAACCATAAATACGTAAATTTACTTGCCTTTCCTGATCATCGTATTCAGTTACTTTGGCGTTCAATTATTCAACTTCAGAAGCCGAAGCCAGGGGGGAGTCACAGTGCTGCCTCTCTGCTTCCTCCAGCATGTCCAGATGGGCCGCTAGTCATCCTGTTTAGCATGTCGGCTAGTTAAGCCTCACTCACCTCAACAGCCCTTCTTGTTTCTGACACGTCCCTACAGATGTCTGCAAAATGTTTGGCTTGGTCATCCAGGACTTTCGTTTGGTCGACCTCTAGTTTCTGAAGAAGCTTGTATATTTTAGCAATGGAGATGGAACCGTCCGTGGCCTCCTGAGCTGGCGATACAGGAGAGGCCTGGCTAGCTTTTAAGCTACTGCTAGCCCTGGTGCTTTGCTGTTGTTGAGACGTATTTGCATCATTTTTCCAGGAATTCGGCATGTCTTTAGTGGGAGAGGCTTTTAATCTGCAACTTGTGTGAAAAAAAAACAATGTAAGAAATTGTGAATAAGGATGTATTCACATTGCATGTAGCTAGCGATGCAGCAGCCTCCAGCTTAAGCAGCAATCTTGCTCGGCGTCATCACGGGACGTAGATGGGGTACAAAGTTGTAAATAGCTCATTCTAAAAAACAGGTATTTTCTTTAATCTTCCCTTTATTGGAAAGAAAGATGTTTTGATTCAACTCAATGATGTAAATGGTCTTTTGGACAGATTTCAACCCCACGTCACAACAGTCGTTTTTTTCTGATTATTGAAAGTATGCCATGGACTTTCGAACCCTGGCAGCGGACGCCGGGTGGAAAGAGACAGCGCTGCTAGGAGGCATCATTTCATTTTCCTCCACATGCTGCTCAATGTCCGGTTTCTGATTTCTCGCTCCAGCCTGACCCGCCAGCACCACCTGCCTCTTGGCCTGTGGAGGAGGAGCCCATGCTCCTCGGAAGAGCTTGTCTGACACTTGCTGAGCATTTCCAAAGTATCCAGGCAGGTGAGTGCTTGTATTGTGGTGCTGGGGGTCATGTCATTGCAGTATGTCCTATTAGGCAAAAAGATATGGCTCATTGGTAGACGTGGGGGTACTGACGAGCCCTAACCAAGTAATTATCGATACCCCATCAGTAAGAAAGTGCAAGATTCAAGCATCTTGGTTTGTGGGCGGGAAGTGGCTTCCACTCCTCGCTTTCATAGATTCTGGTGTGGAAGACAACTTACTGGATGAACAGGTGGTTGCACAAGCAGGTTGCGAGCTGGAGGTTTTGGAAAGACCCATTAAAGTGTATGCATTAAACGGGAGGATACTTGCGATGGTAAAACACCACACTACTCCCATGTAAATGGTTATTTCTGGCAATCATCATGAAATGGTTACATTCCACATTTTTCAGTCTCCTCACTCAACTCTGGTTCTTGGTGACCCCTGGTTAAAAATGCACAATCGTCATATAGACTGGTCTCAAGGCAGGATCATAGGTTGGAGCCCCCACTGCCATGCTCTTTGTCTACATTTGGCCCTTCCACTGGCTGGGGGTAATTCCAACTTTTCTAATTTATCTGACTCTGTTGATCTCTTCTGTATTCCCCCTGCTTATCATGACCTGTGGAAGGTATTCAGTAAGGAGGCTCCTCTTTCTCTCTCTCCTCATCGACCATACGACTGCACCATTGATCTGCTTCCAGTGGCACCTCTTCCTTCCAGTAGATTTTACAACCTATCACAACCAGAACGAGAGGCTGTGGAGCAGTACATCAAGGATTTTCTTGCAGCAGGTATCATTCGGCCATCCTCTTCACCTGTGGGGGCAGGGTTTTTCTTTGTATCTAAGAAGGACAAATCACTCAGACTCTGCATTGATTTCTGTGGAACTGATGATATTACTGTTAAGAACAAGTATCCTCTGCCGCTCATGAACTCTGCCTTTGCCTCTCTACAGGAAGGCACTATTTTTACTAAGTTGGACTTACGCGACGCCTATCATTTGGTTAGCATCAGCGAGGGGGATAAATAGAAGATGGCCTTTATACACCACTGGGGCATTTTGAATATTTAGTATTGCCTTTTTGGCTCACTAAGCTCCGGCCGTCTACCAAGCCTTAATTAATGATGTCCTTTGTGATTTCCTCAACAGGTTCGTTTTTGTTTATTTAGACGACATCCTCATTTTTTTCCTTTCTCCCAAGGAACATGAAAGCCATGTTCAACAGGTATTAATCAGACTCCTAGAGAATATACTATTTGAAATGTGAATTTCATGCCAAATCTGTGTCATTCCTAGGATTTATTATTCAGGAGGGCAAACTCAAGGCCGACCCGGAGAAAATGAGGGTGGTGGAGCAGTGGCCATTCTCAGATACTCATAAGAAGCTGCAGCGCTTTCTGGGGTTCGCTAACGTCTATCGATGGTTCTTCCAGGGTTACAGTAAGATTGTCACACCCTTGACCAAACTGACTTCTTCTGTGAATTTCAGCTGGTCAGCTGAGGTAGACACAGCTTTTAATCAGCTTAAGGAACTGTTTACTTCCTGAGACACCGGTGTGGGGGCTGTTTTGTCTCAAAGGTCAGGTCTAGATAACCATTTGCACCCCTGTGCCTTCTTCTTCCGTAGTCTCTCTCCCGCAGAGTGAAATTACAACGTGGGGAATTGTGAGCTGCTGGCCAACAAACTGCCGCTGGAGGAGTTGAGAGACTAGGTGGAGTGGGCTGAACAGTCATTCATCGTGTGGACAGACCACAAGAACTTGTCTTACATCAGATCATCTATGAGACTCAATTCCCGTCAGGCTAGATGGGCATTATTTTTTAGAAGATTCAGCTTTACTCTCACATACAGACCCAGAACATGGAACATCAAGCCTGAAGCCTTCTCCCGCCAGTTCTCTCCATCGGAGCCTGAGGCCGCACCTGACACCATACTACCAGCTGGTCGGGTCGTCACTGTTCTTAATTGGGACATTGAGAGGGTGGTGCATGAGGTTCTGAGATGGGAAACTGATTCAGGTAACAGTCCACCTAATAGACTTTTTGTGCCCTCCACTGTTCACTCTCAGGTTCTACATTGGGTCCATATGTCTCAGTGGGCATGTCACCCTGGAGCAAACTGTACCATATCTCCCCTTCGCAGACACTTCTGGTGGCCCTCAATGGACACCGACACACGGACTTGTGCTGCCACGTGCACCATATGTGCTCGGAGCAAAGCCTCACATCAGGCATTGGCTGGTCTGGTCCACCCCCTGCCAGTCCCCGGGAGGCCTTGGTTACACATAGCTTTGGACTTTGTTACAAGTTTAACATCCTCCAACGGTAACACTGTGGTTTTAACTGTGGTAGATCGTTTTTTTAGGGCTGCTCATTTTGTTGCCCTTCCGAAACTCCCATCCTCTTTTGAGACTGCTAATCTACTAATCCAACATGTGGTCAGATTACATGGCAGTCCATCAGACATTGTTTCTGACCATGGTCCCCAGGTCACATCACATGTATGGAAGGCTTTTGCTAAAGCCATGGGAGCCATGGTCAGCCTAGCTTCTGGCTATCACCCTCAGTCTAACGGTCAGACGGTAGTTGGAGCTCTCTGCTGCCGTGGATTGAGTATTCACATAATTCCCTGGTCTCATCTGCCAATGGGTTGTCTCCTTTCAAAGTGTCACTTGGTAGCAATATGGACAACAGAAATCCACTAACCGACACAGGGTCCCTGCCCCCTCCTACACTCCAGGTCAGTCAGTATGGCTTCCGCTACAGGTTGAGTCTCGCAAGCTTGCGCCTAGGTTTATTGAGCCTTTTTTTGTCGGCGGATTTATTCTGTTGTATTTTTGGACTCTGTGCTTATGTTTGCTCTCTGTTTCAGTGTCTTCAGCCCTGCTCAGTTTACCTCCAATATATTTTCTTTGTTATTTCCACTCAGTTTGAGTGCGCTTTTGGTTTTCCTTTGTACATAAATTGTATTGTTTAATTCTGGCAATTGTCTTTGTTTTGGTCTGCTACCTTGAGTCCTGAAATATTTACTACTTAAGGCTAAGCCTTAACAACAGTGGGAAAGTTGTTGGGTTGAGTGGATTTGTTATACTAGGAAAGAGAAGATGAGTGTACTGGAAACAATGGGAAAGAGAGTCTCAGTGGACTGGTTATAGTGGGACAGACAGGCTGAGTGGAATGGTTACAAAGGGACTGAGATGCTGGGCAGACTGGTTATACTGGGAAAGAGAGGATGGGTGGACTGTCAACAGTGGGACAGAGAGGCTGACTGGACTGGTTATAGTGGGACAGAAAAGCTGACATAATTGGTTATACTGGGACAGAGAACCTGAGTGGATGGGTCACAGTGGGACAGAGAGGCTAGGTGGACTGGTTACAGTGAGACAGAGAAGATGAGTTGACTGGTTAAAATGGGACAGAGAAGCTGAGTGGACTGGTAACAGTGGGACAGAGATGCTGAGTGGACTGGCTACAGTGGGACAGAGACGCTGAGTGGACTGGTTACAATGGGACAGACAGGCTGAGTGGACTGGTTACAATGGGACAGAGAGACCAGGCAGACTGGTTATACTGGAACAGAGAGGCTGTGTGGACTGGTTACAATGGGACAGAGAGACTAGGCAGACTGGTTACAGTGGGACAGAGAAGATGAGTGGACTGGTTACAATGGGACAGAGAGACTGAGTGGACTGGTTAGAGTGGGATAGTCAAGCTGAGTGGACTGGTTACAATGGTACCGAGAGGCAGAGTGAACTGGTTACAGTGGGACAGAGAGACTGAGTGGACTGGTCAAAGTAGGGCAGAAGGCTGAGTGCAATAATTATACTGTGACAGAAATGCTGCAAAATAGTGGAGACAGGGAGGCTGAGAGGACTGCTTACAGTGGGACACAGAGGCAGAGTGAACTGGTTACAATGGGACAGAACGGCTGATTGGACCGGTTACAGTGGGAGAGAGAGGCCAAGCAGAGTGGTTCTACTTCATAAAGGTCACCTGAGTAGGAATTACATAGAGACCAAATAATCAGGATGACAATCCCTTCTTTCTTCATCCAGCAAGCACTGATTAATGGGTTGAAGGTCATTTGAATTGATGACGAACATATCTTCAGAGAGTGGTGTCCAGATTTGTCCCACTTGCCAGGTCGGCAACATCATGTCCTTGTTATTATTCGGTTGTGCGCTCCGTCCATGTGGTGAAGTAGGGGTGTTCATTTGTGCTTGTGGTACCGGACCAACCCAGTGTAACATGGACTATGTTCTGCTTCATTCTTATCCTAGTAGTGATAGCCTTAGAGGGTGAAGCCTATATGAAATAGAACGTCATATGTACCGTAACAGCAGATTCTAGACTCAGAGTACAGGTGGAGCCCTCCAAGTTTTGGGGCACAAGTGGCTCTGTGGATGGCTGAAGAAAGCTGTTTACATAAGTCGATTGTCCGGTCTCAATGTAATTTATATTCGGGTGACCAGAAGTCAGACCCATCAAGCAGGTGGGCATGGACTGTTTCAGTGCCATGTGGGTGAAGGGATGAACCCACTAACAGTAGCCTTAGAGGGCTGTGCCTATGCACATAGAGTCTGTACTTATTGCAATTTGTCATTTGGCAGATGCTTTTATCCAAAGCGACGTACATATGAGATTTTCATACATCTCAAGCAAGGTTCTGGACAAGAGAGAACAACAAGAGTAGGTGCCTTAACTTCTAGCTAAATTTCTGGTCCAATTGGACATAGGAGCCTCAAGGCAGTGCTAGGAAGTAATGCATAGAGTGCATAGAGTGAATAGAGAGGTTTTGTTTTGTCTGTTTGTTTGCTTGTTTTTTAAAAAGAAGGTGTTCAGTTGTTCAGAGCTTGGTCTTTAGTCTTCTTCTAAAGATTGAGAGGGCAGATCGAATGGAGTTTGGTAACTCGTTCCACCACCGGGGATCACAGAAGAAAAAAGTCTAGCTAGAGACTTAGGGCCTTTTTTGAGTTGGCAACACCCTGTCTCCAGTTATGGTACATAACTGACGTTACAATTGGACAGAGACACTGAGTGGACTGGTGATACCATACTTTGAGAATGAAGAAGCAGAGAAGTTGAACCAGATCAGATTGTGGAGGAATTCACGATGCTTAAGGCTCACAATGTCACTTCAGCAGGTGAGTACAGCCACAAACTCACTGCGATGGTTGAAACCCCCTTTCGAGAGGAGAAAGTCAACATTCACTGCACAAGCAAAAACTGTGCAGCGCTGTTTTTTCTGTGTGTGTTTGTAACTGCACCCAACGTGGAATCTTTATTGTTTCCGTTTTGTCTGCATCAGTGATGTTTTATTATTTTCTTATTACTCTGTGTCTGGGTTGCAAGTGTCTCCTTGCCAGCTCCCTGTATTTCTTTTGTGTCCCCTTCCTTGTGTTTCATGTGTGTTCTCTCTCTGTTCCTCCCTCTGTTTGTGCCTGTGCCTGTGTCTAAAGTGAGATGGGTGTGGTTCACATGCCCCTTCTGCTGACAGTCCACCTGCACATCTGAGGCTCATCCAGTAACCAATCCAAACAGTAGATGAACCCTGGTTCTTCACTCCAGTCTTTGCCAGATTGTTTGTTGTCCTGCTTGGACATCGCAATCCTCTCACCACTTGGATTACCTGCTGCAAGTCAGCCAACTCAGTCAGATAGTGTGGCAGAATTGTCACAACTGCTCTCACAACAGTTATCATTTCTCCTTCATTTATTATTGATTGATTCCAGGGCTGATGAGAACTTTATAAATCTCTGGATGGCAGGCTGAAAGCACAGATCACTCACCAGCCAACCCTTCTCACTCTTATTGTCTCTGGCAGGCATCACAAGATCATGAGCTTCAATGTAATTAGCTCTCCCAGTTGCACCATAGTTATGGGTCACACATTGTTAAAACAACATAACTCAATCATTGATTGGGCAGCCAGAAAAAATAGGGAGCTGGAGTCCATACTGTCATGCCACTTATCTTAGCTCTGCTATACCCTCAGGTAGGGGTTCAGTGGAGCCATTAGTTTACCCACCAGCAGATCTAATGACTATACCACCAAGTACCATGAACTAAAGGACGTTTTCAGAAAGGACCTAGCTCTGTCTCTTGCCCCGCACTGGCTCTATGACTGCCCCAATTGATCTCTTTCCTTCCCGGTGCACCTTTACCCTCCAGCAGTCAATGGAGAAATGCATTCAGAAGTGTTTGGCTGCAGGCATAATCCACCCATCTTCTACCCCAGTGGCTGATGTTTTTTTTTTTTTATGTGGGCAAGAAAGACAAGACACTGCGTCCTTGCATTGACTACAGAGATCTGAATAACATCATCATCAAGAACAAACACCTGCTGCCTCTCATTAACTCCTCCTTTTCCTTTAAAGAGAGCCATAGTATTCTTCAAACTTGACTTCTGTAATGCCTATCACCTGGTGCACATCTGAGAGGGGATGAATGAAATATGGCGTTTAATAGTCCACTGGATCATTTGGAGTATTTAGTCATTCCTTTTGAGTTCACCAAGGCACTGGCAGTGTTTCAGGCTTCAGTGAATGACATCCCATAGGACTTTCTAAACCTCTTTGTGTTCAATGACATTCTGATCTTCTCCTCTTCCCTGTCAGAGCATGTTTCTCATGTCCGCCATGTGCTCTCGAGGCTTTTAGAGAATAAACTGTTTGTAAAGGCAGAGAAGTGTGATTTTCATGTCTAATCTGTCATTTTCCTCCAAGGGCAAGTAAGAGCAGAACTTCTCCGATGATACAACCATCGTTTGCTGTTTATCACAGGGGAACAAACTGGAACACAGGGAGATCATCACCAACTCGGACTTTGTGTTCATGGTGTTTATGAACCACCTGTTCATAAACACCAGCAAGACAAAACAGATTGTGATAGACTTCTGCAGGAAGGTGCCACACACTACACTGGTGAACATCCACACTTTGGGTTTTTCATCTCAACCACAAGCTGGATTGGAGTAACAATACATGTTCTGTACAACAAACGCGAAAGTCGACTCCATCTGCTAAGAAGACTAAGGTCCTTTGGAGTGTGTATGACACACATTTGGTTAAGGTTATGGTTAGGAACATTTTGTGACACTGTGGTGGCATCTGCAATCTTCTATGCAGGGTTAGGTTTGGGTAAAAACGTGACATCCTGTTGGATGTCACAGTGGGCACTGGCTCATGCGATAAGAAAAAAACATAGTTTTTATTAAGAGGCTGTTTGCAATAAAATCAAAGGATAATTAAAAGAGGATCCTCCCAGTAAGGAATTAAAAGAGGTTCATAAACCTTTGGTTAAAATAACAGTAAATAAAAGAATAAGATAGGTACGAAAATAAAAAACAAGAAAATAAGGTAAAATAGCTTATGTATACCTACATAAGGTAGGTCTGATATGTTTATTTAAGGGGCAGTCCAAGGTGCAGGTAGGGCAGTGAGAACCCATTTCCCCCTTTCTAGAATAAAATTTAAAAGGACGTTTCAGCCCCAGGATTTTTAGACGAGTATGATAAAATGACTGTTTATTGTCCGGAAGATATAAATATAATAATTCAATAATTTAATGGGAGAATATAAATAAATAAATAAACAAATAATATCATAAAATACTGGACTGATTAAATAAATAGGCGCAGTAGACATTTCGCCTTACCACAGCTTCTTAAGGGAATAAATGAGAAGCACTTGGGTTAGGGTTTCTAAGTATTGTATTGTATTTCTAAGAATTGCTGTGCGTATAGACAGACTACTGATGAATGAAACAATTCTTATGTCTGCTTTGATTCACAATATCAAAACATATGAGCATCAGCACTGTTCCCGTAGAAACAAAATGAGCACATAGACTCAGCCTCAGAGTACATATTTACTGACCTACTACACTTTTTATATAAGTAATTTTTTGAGCGAAACTTATTTAACAGTACATTTACTTCAGTAAAATATTCTAGTATGCCTTTGTCCCTGTTCATTTTTAAAGACACCACTTTGGGTTGCCAGAAAATACTAACCATGAGGCTGTTCTGTTCATCCTCGATGACGGGCACCATTAGTGCTGAAATGATTCCTCTCTTAATGTTGAGGATGTTGACTGGCTCATCACTCTCGGGGTAAAGCTGGACACTGGTGACTTCCTCCACAGTAAACTTCAGAGGGTTCCTGTATGAAGAACATAAAGACTACTGAGTAACTTTATATTTTGCAGTATACATGATAAACCATTTAACTGTACAAGCTCGTACTGTGTTTATACCAGAAGTATTTATGTTTTGTTCCAATATTGGCAGTCTGAGCTCCTGAGCAGACTGGTTCTGCTTGTGCCAAAGCATCACTGCAAATTGTCTGACATGTCACTATCTCCCTATTAAACCCTTCATCATAACATCACAAACATCCAGACTATTCATTCAGCTGTTGAAGATCCATAAGTTTCCATAAATCAGATTTATTTATGTACTAGTTAGACCACATTTATATGTGGCCCAAGCAAGAACTGAAAATATTAGATTTATTTATTCTTTTCTGTTGACATTGTAATTGCCAAAACAGATATGTGTCATACAATGTATGAGTGGGGTTAATCAAGATTTTCACAGATTAAGACTGTCAGACTGCAGAAAGTGACAGTCAATTAAGACTGTCACTTTCTGCAGTCTGACAGTCTTAATTGTTTATTATTATTATTATTATTATTATTATTATTATTATTATTATTATTATTATTATTATTATTATTATTATTATTATTATGAAAGAAACAGCTGTAGTAAAATGTTTTGGTTATTTGACTGGTAGCCAACTATTAGGTGTTACAGCTGAAGAAAGTATAATGATTTCTTATTTGATAGTAATATAACTATTCATTATTTTAACTATAACTATTTAATATATCTGAGTGCAAATATTCAGATACTGAAATTTGAAATGAAAAGGACAAAGGGAACATTATTACATTAAGCAACTCTGTAAAATGAGTATTTCTATGAGGATTTCATTACCTATGGAAAGACCGAGGCTGATTGATTTTGATTAATTGATTTTAAATTTCTTTTATTGGTTTATAAAGCTCTTAATGGTCTTGCTCCTTATTTAGCTAACTTGCTTTTACCATATGAACCCAGCAGAGCCCTCAGGTCTGCTGGAAGAGGTACCCAAAGTAAGAACCAAAACATAAGGTGAGGCAGTGAGTTTTTTTGTTTGTTTGTTTGTTTTTAACTTGTTAAATTATAAAAGAGATGTCATGTTATTGCATGTGCTTCAGATCATGTGAAGAATTATCTGCACTAACTTTTCCATGGCAGCCTGGAAGGCCTCAGAGCCAGGGGCCTGCTTGTAGACCAGCTTACCCTGGGGATTAATGACTGATACCTCACTGAGAGCACAGTCCCTGGTGTGCATGATGAACCTGCACATCTGTGGGACTTCAATCTCTACCTAAAGACATGTGACAGTAGACATCAATCGAGAGACAGGGAGGGAGTTCAGGTAAGAACATTCTGTGATCAAGTGAACTGACAAAGTGGGACACATAAACAGTAATGTACCTGACAAAAGACTCTAGGGCCGTTCCTCAGGTTGGCAGTGGCCACCACACCATTTCTGCTCTCTGTGGTATACTGGTAGACATATTTCTTATAGGCCTTGAATCTGGATACCACTGTAATAAGAAAATGGTGTCACATGTTACATTGACTCTCTGAATTCTTTATCCCTTATGTTTAAAGCTTTAAGTGATGATTAAATCCTCTCAAGTCAGCACTGCTTTATAGATGAAGTCATCCTACATTCCTACATGAAAACTATAGGATCATTCAGTTCCTCCTGTATCCTGTATAAATATCCTGTATAAGTCCACAGACGAGGTTCAACATTGTCTCTTGGTAGCAGGCCTTTGCACCCAGAGGCAGCTAATTGTTCCCAATAGTGATTAACTGCTATTGTGCTGAATCAGGAACAGCTTGTAGCAAGAGCCCATCATGTCCTGCTGCTATCTCCAGAAAACAGGTCATGTGTTTGTTAGTTTAGTACAGCCACCATCGATCTGTGAGCAGGTCAGTGTGCCTGCTTACAACAGGACCCCACTTACACCCCTCTATCTACCCAATGTACAAACAAACTGAGGTCTTTCCAAGTACACACACTGTTAAGCCTCTTAGAAGAACTAACAAAGTCCACAGTTTTTGTAATTAGATCAATTTGGGGCCTTACCAACCCTTTAAAAAGTTCAACATGAAAATGATTTTGAAGGTTGTTCAGTTTTGTTTGTAATGCACTTTTAATGTAAATGCAACTGATGTGTATGTAGCAACTTACACAGACATGTTGAAGTTTGTTCATTATTGTCATTGCCTTCCTCTGGAAAACAAAACAGAGCAAAGGATCATATGCATAATTAATAAGGATAATAGACATTATTGAATATAATTTCAAAATATTCATGTGGTGAAGTGAAAAAACATGATCTAATTGTCTTGCAAAGGGAAAAGTTTATTTTGGGTCCACCAGTAGTGGCAAGAAAAACACACACTCACACATACACTTACTTTACAAACTTCAGACTAAGCATTCATCCTATCCATTTTGCAGCATGCAATGAATTACTTCTGACAAGTCGGTAATGTATACAATATATTACAAGTTATTTAAAGTATATTACAAATATCTTTTAAAGAACAAGCTCCCTTAATTGTTTAGTAGTGCCTGGCAACCACTGGGCAACAACTGAATCACTGTTACCTTTCAACCTGTTCAACAAAAACCTGTTTGAACAAATATCTTGTGTTCAAATGTAGTGTTTGCTCTTTTAACAAAGATTTAAGGTATGTAGGTATGTAAAATGAATAGTAAACATTGACATTAAAGACAATGTTAACACATCAATCCAAACATTGAGCCAAAATTATTTGCACTGGACTCAAACAATTTTCCCTTGGGGATCAATAAAAGAATTCAGATTCTGATACTGATTCAATGACTCTTGTAAATTGTCATGCATAAGTAGGGACTGGAGCCTGACCTTTCGTCTGACACATTTTGGATCCTCATAGTTGGAAAAGCACAGATGTTACTAAAAACATTCATGACGGCTCTGTTCTATTTATTTGTCGCAGTAAGCATTCTAAATTGCTGGACCCTGGAACCATCACTTATTAAGGCCTTTTCACAGAGGACACTTTGACATGGAAAAGCACACATGTGAATGATAAAAAATATTATAGTTGAATTCCATCTTCCGTTTCAGTACACAATATTGGTGTTGTGCATGCACGCTTACTGTCTCAGGGTCATGGCTTTCTGAGACACTAGAGTAGAACCTAGCCGTACTTACATTTAATAATAACACCTGTGCTTTTCCTACTAAGGCAAAATATCTGTTGGGAAAAGGCTTTCATACTGTAGCTATCTCATAAAATAATTTGTTTCAAAAAATGCTATTAAGATTTTGTACAAATCTAATCACTTTGAATAAAAACAGTTTCTTACTTACGAGCCAATGTGTAGCTACTCAGCAGCAGTAACAGACACAGCTTGTTGTAACCCATCATGGGCTAAAGAAACGGCTCTGTGCTATTCAGCCCTCTCTGTCTTGATGAATACAGCAAGACCTCTACCTACATCTTTTATAAAGTTCCTCTTTCCTGTCCGTTTATATCCCAGCCCTACTGAGTACCAGAGGTATACAGACACAGCAATGTTCCAAAGTTCAAGCTCTGATTAGCACTGAAAGTTACAGTTGGGTCAACAGCAATTTGTAAGTGAGGATTTATAGCAGTTTTGTCTTGTCTTGTTGTTGCTGTTGTTGTTGTTTGTTGGGAAAACAGATGGAAATAGAGTTTCATTTTTAGTGGTCATATGTAGGTACAAATAATGTATCCTGAACCCCACACCATAAAGTAGAAGCAAAAAATAAATAAGCCAAGAATATATATGGCAGTATATTTTATAATGTGTATGAAACCATGTGGCAGCTCCTGATGCTGTGTACTGGGATTCAGGAGCTGTAATTAGTAACAGTGTAAGTAGTGATTGGATTATGAGTTCAAATGCCTGATGGCAATTGGATTTATGAGTTCAGACACCCGACGGCCTGGTGGTAGAAATTGTCCTTGAACCTGGTGGTACAGCTGCATCTTATCCTGAGCTGCATCATATCCTGTTATCAAGACTTCTACCCGTGTTTCAATATGATTCTTTCAGCAATGACTTCTTGAATGGCATGCATTAATATGATTATATTATATTATATTATATTATATTATATTATATTATATTATATTATATTATATTATATTATATTATATTACAGTTACAAAAGGAACAGTAGTGAAGGGAAGTGGAAAGCTGCTGGCAAGTAAAATTTCTGCACAATGCCAAACTTGACCAAAGGCATTTTGGTGGTTTTGTAAAAGGTTAGTATAGAAATATCACTGAGCTGGTACACAGATAAAACAGATAATTTACACATATGACACATGTCATATAGATCTGTTTAATATTTTTATAATTTCTTGCAGCATCTAAACCTATCAGTGGGTGTGTTAAAATCAAAAAATGACTCATTGTTGTCAATGAACCAAAAGTGTAATCAGCTAAGCCAAGCCACTCACATGCAAAGTACAGAGAAAAATGCCTACCTATTCAAAGCTTGCCATGTTTGAAGAAGTCACACTGAACAGCTTACAGTGTTTTGTTTATTTGAACATGCAGCTGACAAATGATTTTGCCAAGACCAATCCACCATGAGTATTGACCTTCCACCATCTCTGCTAACCCCCTCATTTATTAGACTGTCATGTTATGTTGTTTCCTTTTTCCCCCATAAAGAGCATATGGGACAAACAGTGAATGGGGCAAGAACCAAACCTGTGATTGGTTTAGTTTTCTCCATATTGGTCTTGCCAAAGTAGATCCCTTGAATTCTGAAGCAATACTGACTAGGGTCTAAGGTCAGCTACCTGTCACACCACGCAGCATCTGTTTCAGAGAGTTGTAATCAGTGCCATGAAAAAGCAACCCTGGTTTAAGGTCTGTAAGACCACACAGTAAAAAAAAAAAAAAAAAGGCGTAATTAAAAACATTTAGTTTTTACATTTACATTTGTCAGATATCTTCACACTTGCACATCATAAGTAGGGCATCTACTATCATGTGATTCACAAACCCAAACACAGGGCTTATCCTATGTACTTTAGTTGTACATTAAAAGAACTGTGATTGAAATGTAAACAAAAGGGCAGTCCCACGAGGGCATATGTTTTGTTTCAACATTCGAGGAGACACATATTAATGGGTATATTACAAATAGGGTTCATCTGGACTCTGAAAGTGTAGGCCCACTTTGACAGCAGCATGGGGTCAAACAAAGACATCATGACTAAGGACATTAAAAACGTGCACTTGTCAGACATGAACTTCATGGTTGTTAATGGATTTTGGAGGAGGATATGTATGTACATCATCTATCTTCTATCTATCATCTATATTACAAAGAGCAAGCACGTTGGTATAAAGATGTCAAAATGAAAAAGTATAGAGGGTACAGAACAGAAACAGTAAATGCCATAAAAATCCAACTGTCATAAAAAAGTACTACTGTTAATATTCTTATGAGAAAAACTACTTTTGTCTTACAGTCATGGACGAAAGTATTGGCACCCCTCTGGAAGTGTTGGTTTTCTAGCAAAAGTCGTACACTTTTGGAGGTTTTTTGATAAAATAACCAAACCAGGATAATTTCAATGACAACTAAAACAACAATTGTTTTCCCCAAATTCCACACAAAATACCACCAAAATGCTGCGGGAAATGAAAACCCCTTCACAACAAGTGTCTTTTGTACTGATAAAAGCACACTTCTCATTGTTAAAATCTTGTGTTAAGGTTATGGGTAGTCAGACTTCAGCTCTGGTAGCATTCCTGACAAATATCACTTCATTTCTGAAGGACAATAGGCAGGTTTGGGGGTTACTGCCTCAACTAGCCCCAGCAACCTTGCGCCTGCATCTCGCAACAGCCGTCTCAACAGTGACTCAATGTCCCCTACCGCCCCCGGAACATGGTCAAAGTTCTGCTGGAGGTGGGAGTTAAAGACCAATTTAACAAGTTCTTCCACCAGCCGTTTGTTTGGGCCTAGCAGGTCTGCACTGCATCTTCCCCTGCCATCTGATCCAACTCAATACCAGGTGATCAGCTGACAGTTCTGCTCCTCTCTTCACCCAAGTGTCCAAAACATACTGCCGCAGGTCAAATGATGCAACTATAAAATCGATCTATGACCAAGGGTGTCCTGGTGCCAAGTTCACCAATGAACATTCTTATGTTTGAACATTGTGTTATTGACAAACTGCAACATTCACAGAACAACTGAACACATCATCTGCCAGTGGTCTCTCCTCCTTTGAAGTGTCTTTAGGTTACCAGCCACCTATGTTCCCCTCTCAGGAGGCCGAAATCGCCGTCCCTTCGGTAGAAGAACATATCAAACGGATAAAAAACATCTGGACCACGGCCTCCAGGGCCCTTGAACAATCCCAGGAGGTGAAACCACCAACCGTCACAGGACACCGGCCCCCGTCTACCAACCAGGTCAGTCTGTCTGGCTTTCTCCCAGAAATATTCCTCTTCGCACTGAGTCACGCAAACTGTAAACTAGATTCATTGGTCCATTCCCCATCCTGAAAATCATCAACCCTCGAGCAGTTACAGTCAAACTACCGGACAGTATGAAGATCCATCCCACCTTGCCTGTTGCCGGATTGTTCCAGTCTCCTTCCTCCCGAGATCCTTCCAGGCCTGTTTGAATATTGTGATCGTAACTATTTTCGTCTTTTGCCATTGTGAGCGTGCTAATGATTGTTTTACACCTTTAATGATGTGTTTTCTTGTGTTCCAGTTGCCTTTCTGCCACTTCCACGTGTGCCTTGCGTCAGACCCATCATACGGAGCTCCCTTAGTTCTTTCCACTCTGTTAGAGTGCGTTTTTTGTTCATCATTTGTTCCACTCCTTTTGAGTGTGCTTTTTGTTTATAATAAATACCTGCTCTTACCTGCCCTCTCTCTGGTCTGCATCTTTGGGTCCTGTTCTAAAACCGTGGTGAAAACTGTAACAGTTTTGGACTGGGCGCAACCTGGCCCCATGGGTGAAGGCTCGGTGTCCCGCCGCTCCAGGCCTGGCTCCAGGGCAGTGCCCAGGTTTTCCACAGGGCTGGAACCCTCTCCAGACTGAGGCTAATTTTGAAGATGTGCAGGAGGACACCACAGAGCTGATCTGTGCAGTCCCTGACCAGTCTGGAGCTGATGCCATCCGTGCCTGTCGTCTTCCTCCTGAACACCTGGAGCCTGTTGCACAAAACTAGG
The DNA here is from genome assembly GCF_039877785.1 of Chaetodon trifascialis. Classification (NCBI taxonomy): domain Eukaryota; kingdom Metazoa; phylum Chordata; class Actinopteri; order Chaetodontiformes; family Chaetodontidae; genus Chaetodon; species Chaetodon trifascialis. The sequence goes on along the minus strand of NC_092069.1, from coordinate 2,256,687 downwards.
ATAAGAGATTAAGCCGGGATATGTTCATTATCCTGGCTCAACTTATCCGTGATCTGGTTGCACAAAAGCAGGATAGTTGAAAGTGGGATATGTTATGGGATAAGTTACCATGGAGATTTATTCTGTGGAGCTATTTAATCTCATCCCTTATCTCAGTCAGCAGTTATCACAAATGAATCCAATAGTTATTCCACTGCCCACTACACATTGTTATCACATCCAACTAGATCCACTGTCATTATTTAAACATTAACACAAAACATAAGCATTATTAATTTCAATTTTAATTAATATCATTAATTTCAATCATTGTAGATAAATGATGATTTTAGATGATGTTCAGTTTCCCACAGACTATATAAAATACACATATAAATATAAATACACATCAAAAAGTAACATGATGTTCCTTTATTGAAAAAGGATAAATCAAAACATCAGTTCCTTTCAAAACTGAAGTCACACAGTGACTCTACAAGATAGAAAACAGAATAAAAGCATATTATACAACACAAGAATAAATACACATTCAAAGGTCTGTATATAATACACCCCACATGTCTGCACACTGAAATAAACGCAGGACAAATCCGTACACAACAAATGAACAGACAAATGAATGGATGCAGTAGCCTCCCTGCAAGCTTGTAAACACACATTGTACAGCACAAACATAAGAGGCCAAATCAATCTAAATTGAAAAACAAACAAACAACACAAATTCATCTGCCAATCCTGGACATATTTAACTGAAATTTAAAGCATATATATATGTGTGTGTGTGTGTGTGTGTGTGTGTGTGTGTGTGTGTGTACATATATATATACACCATGGTCTGGGTGAATACTTGATTCTGATTGGCTGCAGGGTGTCCGTTTAAAAGTGTTGTCGGACACCTATAAAAAAGTTCCGGTCAAATAGGGTGATTGTTCTAAATTACTGCGCTGGCTCAAACGCTAGTTGGTAACTGTGGCAACAGAAATTCAGAACATACGTTAACATACGTTATTTCACCGTTTATTTATCACAACGGCAAGACAGTAGATAATATGAGTGATTTTATGATTTAGGAAACTATCTGTGGACTTTGATTCTTTGAAACAAAATTTTGCATCATCCTCTGGACACACACAAGTGGTAAGAGGTACACTTGCCCTCTGAAATGATACTTTGTATCACGTAACATAACGTTAAGCAATCATCTCACTTCCCTCCACTGATTAGGCCTAATGTAACAGTTGCGGCCAACCGAGCTGCAGGTCCTGTGGCCAGAGCCGGTTGCCTTGGCAACGCATCACAATGAGATATTAAATAGTCCACTCAGCCGCTTCTTGTGAAAAACTTACGAATTTAACGGTAAAAAAACAACATTAATGTATTAATAATTGATTTAATATTTATTTCTTTCATAAGTGACCATGGTATAAGTGGGATAATGCCCTTCAAGGTGTCCATTATCAGAAATGAATGGACAAACAATAACTTTGTCGGGCATTATCCCTTAAATATATATATACACACACACACATACACACACACATATATATATACACACACATATATACGTATATACATATATATGCTAATAAAACAACATACGTGAGTTAAGATCAACTTTATTTAACCCAAAGGGAAATTATCAAGGAGTTATACAGTCTGATGGAGTTACATTTACACAATTTCACTTACAATTTCAACTGATACATAATCAGAGTACAACAGAGATGTTGATTAACTATTTGGATTGTAATTGTGATGGTTTCAGCGGAGCACTGAGTATGTATTTGTGCGCTACTTGTGCATTCAGGCGGTCTGCAATACTTTGCCACGCTTTCTCTCGTTGTTTTATAACTGTGGCTCTGTTGCCTTTCTTTTTAATTTCGTCCTTCACCTCCTCGTAAGCCTCCATGAGGATTTCTGCCTCTGATGGGCAAAAGTACGCCGCTCTAGTTGCCATAGTGAATCGGTGAATCTGTGATCGATGGCAGGGGTGAATTGAGGAAGCCGCATGCACATACTTATCCAGAATAGGTTTCACCCAGCTTGATGAAGCCGTGTCTACTCATCCTGGCTTGGTCTTTGTGCAACTGATTAAGCCTGGACACTCATGTTTTGGATTGGTTGAACTCAGCTCAGTCACTTATCCTGGATGTCTTAATCCTACTTTTGTGCAACGGGCCCCTGGCCTATTAGACTCATCAGGAGGGTATGTAAGCAGTACTGGCACTCTTTCCTGTTGCCAGATTGTTTATGCCTCATGCCAGACTCTCCAGCATTCCATGCCTGCTTGATCTCCGGTATTCAACCTCACCTGTTCCTGACTACTCTGACTAAACCTCTGTGCCATTGTTCCCCAGTAGGCACTCCTCCAGCTTCCTTGCTGTCCCTGTCTCTCCTAATCTTCCATTTCAGCTCCTTCTGCACCCTCCTCAGCTCATCTTTGTCCCTGATCTGAAGACCCTCTTCCTCTTGTTCAGTAGGGCTTTCAGTTCCAGGGATACCCAGGGTTTGTTGTTTGGGAAACACTGTACCTTCTTTATAGGCACATGTTTTCCACACAGAAGTTAATGTAATCCATAATTCAGGTTGTTGTCAATGTCCTTCCTGTGTGGACTGCACAACACATCCCAGTCAGTGGTGTCAAGCAGTCCTTCAGTGCCATGCTGGACTCCTCTGACCATCTTCTCACATACCTTTTGTTTGGTGATTGTCTATTCACCAAAGGTGTGTATGCAGGGAGCACATAAACCGGGTTGTGATCAAATGGCCCAGGGGGGGAGAGGTGATGAGCTGTAAGCAATCCTTAGTGTTTGCATACAGTAAGTCCAGTGTTCTATGGTCTCTGGTGGGGCATTTAACATACTGGGCTCTATTTTCGACTCCGCCGCCAGCGCCAACGGCGCAGTGGTATTTTCGAGCGGCGCAGGCAGGCGCACAGCGCATTTAGTATTTTGGTAGACCGAGGCGTACAGAGGTGCACCAGGATGGGCGTTGCGGCGCAGTAGGGGGGAGGTGTCGGCATAATGAGCCGGCGGTGTAAAAGTGTGCTGAAAGCTAGCCACCTCAGACCTGGTCAACTCTGTGCGCCGGCGGCACAAGTGGATTTTCGTAAATCGGCGGAGTTGTGCGCTCACGTCACCAACACCTCACATTCAGGTTTCCACAGTGTCTGGCATTTCACTGCGATCACTTATTAGCAACAGCCGCAATTCAATGCAACTATCTGAGTCAGCACATACAGTCAGACCTAAATTTGTATATTTTGATCAGTATCTCATCTGACCACATTGAAAGCGCGTTCGGCACGCGTAATGGTCACTCAACCTGACTGAATGTACACAGGTGACACAGGGATGTCTGGTGATCTGTGACTCAAATTGCCTGGTGACAAACGTATATTTTCCTATTGCTTAATTTGAATCTATCACCAGCAGATGGTAACTGGAAATGCATAAAGGCATCCAGTTAAAACCTGCTGACAAGCCAAATGAAGGTACAGTAAAATTAACAGGTACAGGAAACTGTTTCCTACCTTGTGGACTTAAGACTACAGTCAGGTTAACAATAAATCACAATCCAATCCTTTTTTTTTTATTACAATTTTTATTGTAAAAATATGCAAACATTTCCACAGCATACTTTAAATCAGGCGTGTCAAACTCATTCCACAAAGGGCCGTGTGGCTGCAGGTTTTTCCTCCAACCAATCAAGAGCACACAGTCTGACCAATCAGCTGTCTGAAGACTGAGATCAGCTAATGAAATGAGTCAAGTCTGGTGTGCTGCTGCTTGGTTGGAAAGAAAACCTTCAGCCACTCGGCCCTTTGTGGAATGAGTTTGACATGCCTGCTTTAAATGGTATTGCAAAGATATAAACACAGAAAGCCCGCCCCTCCAATCCTTTAACATTTGCACAACATGCTTTAAATGCTATTGCAAAGATACAAACATAGCAGAACATGAAAGCCGGGAAGCCCGCATAGAACATGAATCAGCCCTGGGTGACCGGTAACGCTTTATATGCATGAATGAACATATTAACTAGAAGCTCGATGGCTGACAACTTACCTGCAATTTATGCCTGTTGGAGACGTCCACAATCCACAGCCAGCGCGCGTTTTGCTTTCACAATACTCTTCTTCTTCTTCTTCTTCTTCTTCTTCAGGTTTTATAGCGGCACAATACCTGGGCCGATGGGAGCGGCTCTTGAGTTGCACAGTGACGCATGCCTCAGCCAATCAAAATGGCGTTGATCCTTCTTCTTCTTCTTCAGTTCTAACGCGGTTAATTTTTTTTCCCTACACCTCACAGAATAACACTAGAAAAACAGGAAAATGTAAACAATCAAAATATTACTTATATTTGTTTTACCCTTTTAGGCCTAAGCATTGATCACTAAAATAATCATACGGCTGCAAGTAACAACTTATTATTATAATAATAATAATAATTATTATTATTATTATTATCATCATCATCATCATCATCATTATTAGGCCTATACTACACTTGTCTTAGACGTCCTGAAAAGTGATCCATGTAAAAATTTAGTCATAATTAGACATCCAAATGTTCAACTGTATGTAGACGTCGAAATTGGGTCATAATTTGGACATCCAGATCTTCAACTTCATATAGACGTCGAAATTGGGTCATAATAAGACGTTCAAATACCTAACCTATTTTGGACGTCGAGAATAGGTCCATAATTGGTCTTGGACGGACGGACGCAATATGGACATGATCTGGACGTCCATACGACGTCCAATGTTTAAGGGGATATATCACACCGAGAACATCCAAAAACAAGTCCCGGCTTCAACTGGCTTTATTGAATCCTGTGTTTAACTGACTGGGTAACTGCTGGTGAGACCAGTGCATATATAGTTTTTATATTTGCTTTTTATGTATATAGCTCTCTCTATTTTCTCTATTTTCGCAGCAGGTAGTGCGCGTGCCTCACAGCAAGAAGGTCGCAGGTTCGATTCCCGGGTCGGGCCTTTCTGTGTGAAGTTTGCATGTTCTTCCCGTGCATGTGTGGGTTCTCTCCGGGCACTCCGCCTTCCTCCCACAGACCAAAAACATGCTCATTAGGTTGATTGGTGACTCTAAAATTGCCCCCTAGGTGTGAGTGTGAGTGTGAATGGTGTGTGTATGTGCCCTGCGATCGGCTGGCAACCGGTCCAGGGTGTACCCCGCCTCTCGCCCGCCGACAGCCGAGATAGGCTCCGGCTCCCCCCCCGTGACCCCGAAAGAGATAAACAGCATCGCAAATGGATGGAGATATATATATAAACATATATTGTTAAGGCTTTGCAGCCGCCAAGTATTAGGACCCAGAGATGCAGAACCGGGAGACAGGAATTGTGTAAAACAAGGGAGTAATTTATTAACAAAACGAAGAACAGAAAACACACTCAACGAGTGGAATGATAAATAAACAAAAGGCGCACTCAAACGGAGTGGGAGACAAAGCAAACAAAAGACGCACTCAAACGGAGTGGATGAACTAAGGGAGCACCGACGAAGCGGGTATGGATCGAGGCACGCATGGAAGTGGCAGACAGGCACTGAAACAAAGAAAAACACAGCACAATAAATGGCTGGAGAAAAGGGACTACAAAACAAACTTTCTCTGAAGATGGAACAAACAACAAGACTTGTACTTAGGAACCAACTGATTAAACTCGACATGGAGAAGAGGAATAATCCAGCGACGAGGAGCACGAAGCCCACGTCTTAAATACTCTCCCTGATCAGGGAGAGTGGCTGCAGGTGAGTCGCAGTGGGAGGAGCTGGCAGCAGGTGAGGGGCTGCCCAGCCATGGATCCAGGGGTAGACAGACAGACACAAACACAGGGAAAAAGGAGAGGAGACACACAGGGAGAGACAGGATCCTAAAATATATATGCTTTTTTGTTTTCTATGACACCAAAGTGCCTCTTTTAGTCAGGCTTGTACACAATACCCAGTTGTACTTTGTGGATCATTTATTTCACCTGTAGCAGAACTAGCCCCTAACTGACCTTCTCTTACTCTCTCTGACTTCTCATGAGAAACGGAGTTGTAAACCAGTCTAACTGATTGAACTATAGACCATCTAGAATGCTCATAATGAAGTGTGATTTCGAAGAAAGACAGGATGTCCCATGTCAATGCTGATTACTCCCCCAATAGCCCTAAGGACTCAATATAGTAAAGCTGCCTGGGAAGAACAAAGGCCAGGCTTCAACTGAATCCACAAACAGAGTCTGCTGATGGGTTGCAAAGTAGCCAACCTTAAAATGAACTGTTTGTCAGCCGCAGGACTTTGTTTCTTGGTATACCTGACAATTGCATCTCTGTATGAATCAACGCTGGATATATTCACATGACTAAACCCATGATCTGTATGCTGCCCATGTTTTCTCATGTCCCATGAGAAACTGTGAATCTAACTTTGTTTTAAGATTTGCCTGAGGCTCTGCCATGGAGACTTTTTACCATCTAAGGGTTCGTAGGGTTTGAAGTTGATTGTGCTTTAGGAGACTTTTATTATGGAATAATCATAAGGATGATAATCATTTTGGCCAATATAGTCTGCTTTTCTTTATTTCTTAATTTCTTTATCTTTATTTCTTTCTTTATTTCTTTTGTTGTTGTATTAGTTATACATTGAGTCATTATTCATGTTGGGATGAAACTGTACCAGGATTATCATTTAATGTTGTCACCCAACCATAGGAAGTGCCTAATGCATGCTGTGAACAATGTTGAAATGTCACTGAAAATTTGTTATTGAAATTATATGTGATTGACCATAGTGAGAAGCAGATGAGCCCCTCGTGTGAGTCATTGATTAATTCAGCTCCTTGAGGCGATTGCGCGTCACAAAGCGTCTCACATGTTCGACGGCCAGCCCATTAGACACGCCCCTGGAGCAGATTTAAATGTCTGCAGCCGCAGCATGAATTCAGTGCGCTCGTTACTCACAGTGCGTGCGTTACTCAGTGTGCGCGCGTTACTCAGAGTGCGCGTTACTCCGTCTTGTCTTAGGTTATTTTACATTACGTTTTGTCTTTTAGTTCTTTGTCTTAAGTTTTGCACAATCGTTTTTGCTCTTTAAGTTTTTCCCGTCTTCAAGCTACTCAAAAGCCATACCGAGTAGCGTGATTTATTTTTCAGAAGACGTGTTTCTACAGTTTGCCGTAAGCGTTGAATTTTTGTTTTTAGCTAAACGTTTTGTTTTAACAAACTTTAACAACTGTAAATTTAGTCGAATAATAATAATTTTGTAGCCTTTTTCGACCGGTCATCGAAGAGACTCTTAATTTGTACTGTCAGTCTAAAATAATCCGTCACGGACTAAACCGAACCAAACCCTGCAGCCAGCTGTTGATCCTTGGTCCGGCTAACAACCATCCGGAGCCACCCCTCATCTGTAACCGACACCAAAGAACCAGTTCCAGAGATGTCACCGTCCAACATCAGCTCTCCACCTTGGTGCGCTTGGCCTTCACCAGACCATCTGGGTCTGGGCATCTTCGAGTTAGTTCGGAGCAGAGCACAACGGGACGCCATCAGTCAAGTAGGCATGCTAAGTGGGTTTGAATAAGAGTTGGTCCGTGAGGTTAAGAGACGGTCAATTCGTCCAAATTCTCTCCATTAATCGTTTATTCCCTTAACTCTACGTTCGCGTCCCTATTATCCCCTTTCAACTACCTCTCACTATCGCCAATTTATTTACCTTTGTGTTGCCATAAGTTTCTTGTGTGTTCTGTCATATCACCTCCCATCTTCTGTCTTATTATTCATGATACATCACTCATTATCCATAATTCTGCTTAATAAATGATATTTTGATATAAGTCCTAGTTAGACGGTGTCCTTTTGAACTGAATATATACGATCCCTGTATCCAGAGTTTACACTTCAGATTATCAGACTGGTTTATCGTTAAGTTCATTCGTTAGTATTTATCAGCGTATAGCAGTTAATTTCTGCAGTCCTTCTTAGCTGAGGAAGGTGGTGCCCCATTATTTTATCAACGAATGCAACATCAAATTAAGGTAGTCCCCTAGTCACACTACACACCAGCGTGAAAACCCACACACAACTTCTTATCACTTGTCCCTCTGAGATACCTCAGCACATGTTTAATTGTCCCAAAATGCTGATCAGTGGGTTCTTTGAAATACTGTGACAGTTTGCTCACAATGAAACTTAAATCTGGTCTTGTACAAACAGTCAAATAAATCAGACTCCCTACTGCTTCTCTGTATTTTGGAACATCATCCATTGATGTAGCATCATCTGTGTAGTTCAGTTTCTGTTCACATGGTGTTGATCTGGGTTTACAATCATGCATGTCAGACCTTTCAAGAATTTTCTCAACATACTTTGCTTGAGACATTGTTACACAGTTGTTGCTTTGTTCAAAATCAATACCAAGAAAATGTCTCAGTTTGCCCAGATCCTTCATTTTCAACCTTGCTGTAAGCATCTCTTTTGTGACCTTCATAGCATTTTCATCACTTGCTGCAATGATTAAGTCATCAACCCAAATTACTATGATCACCTTCTCATGTTCTTTTTCTCGTGTGTAAACACAGTGATCAGCCTGGTTTTGCAGAAACTTGTTTTGTGTCAAATATTCATGCAACAACTTATTCCAATTTCTGCCCAATTGTTTTAGCCCATACAATGACCTCTCTAACTTGCACACCAACACTGTGTCTGTGTGAGATTCCACCTTGTACCCTTCTGGCTGTTCCATGTAAATCTCACAGTCTATGGGGGCATTTAAATATGCAGTCTTAACATCCATTTGGTGTAAGATCAAGTTTTCCTGGGCTGCCTTCTGCATCAAAACTCTAACACTTGTCATGTTAGCTGTAGGAGAAAATGTCTCCTCATAATCCACACCCATCTTTTGACTGTACCCCTTAGCAACATATCGGGCTTTGTATTTCTTAGATCCATCAACATTGGTTTTAATAGCATATACCCATCTACCCCCCATTGCTTTCTTGCCCTCTGGCAGGTTGGTCAGGGTAAATGTGTTGTTCTCTCTAAGTGAATGCATCTCCTCATCCATCGCTTTGACCCACTCTCTTGATTTACCTGAGGTTACAGCTTCTGTAAATGACACAGGTATGCCACACATTACACGATAACAGTAATCTATGTTACTCTGGACTTGATCAGTCTCCCCCTCAGACACGTTTTCAGACACACTACAGTCTGTGTATCTGTCTGGCCTTCTCCTCTCTCTGGAAGGGTAACGTTTAGACTCAGGCTCACACTTGACGTCAACTCTCTGTGGTTGGTGGTGGCTGACTTCAGGTCTGTGTTCTAATTTAACATGGTGGTCTGGACTTCTGGACCTGTATTGAATGAAGTCATCGTCCTCAGGTGCAAAACTGGTCTGTGTCTGTCTTTCTACACCTGATTTAGCCACAAACTTAACCAATCTCTGCTTCTGCACCTTCCTACTGACAGGAAAGTAAACAACGTATGCAGGACTGTATTTGTCGTATCCGATGAAAACACACTTTTCACACCTTGGATCAAGTTTTCTCTTGTCTTGTGTGTACGCAAAACAGTCCGAACCAAACTTTTGTATTTTAGACAAATTTGGCCGTCTTCCTGTCAACATCTGGATTGGTGTCTGCTCTGTGCGTTTATTGAAACATCTATATCTGATCACAGCTGCGGTCTGGACTGCATAAGTCCACAGTTGTTTTGGCAAACCACTTTCAATCAGCATGCACCTTGCCATGTCAAAAAGTGTGCGCCAATTGCATTCAGCAGTCCCATTTTGATGGGGAGAATATGGTGCTGATTTTTGATGCCCGATTGCATTTTTAATGAGTAATGTCTGGTATGCTTTTCCGGTGAATTCAGTACCATTATCAGATCTGAAACATTTCACTTTGCCATATGGGGCAGTATCAGCTAGAAACTTTTCTGTAGCTAGTACTGTGTCACTTTTATTCTTTAAGAAATACACAAACACTGTACCAGAAAAATTATCAGTAAATGAAAGTGCATATCTGTACCCATCTCTCAACTCTGGCTGCATTGGTCCTGCCAAGTCTGTGTGGACTAGTTCTAGAGGGGTTTTAGCCCTCACATCAGGGTCTCTGTTTCTCGTCTGATAAAACCTTCCCTGAGTGCACACTTCACAATGTAAAGGTTTGTTTGTTGAACCCTTAATTTTCATACCATCAACAACGTCTTGTAACTTCTGAATGTCATTGTAATTGCAATGTCCAAGTATCTCATGCCATGTCTGCATATCATGACATCCCTTACATTTATCATCATCACATTCATCATCATCATTATTATTTACTGTGTGCAAATAATATAGTCTATCATGTACATGTATGTCGAATTTGGTACCGTCTTTGTGGATCAGAACGTCCTTCCCCTTCTTTAAGATCACCGTCACTCCATTGGCAGTGGCTGCTTTCACAGACAGAATGTCCTGTGGGTAAGATGGAATATACAGCGCCTGCCTGAGCATTGTTTTCAGGTGTCTTCCTCTGCTGTCAATCAGACAGAGAACTGCATCACCTCGACGCTCTGCGACGCCCTTGCACCGCGTGCCGTCCGCCAGCTCCACGCAGTGTGTCTTGGCCTGGAACCCGTCGTCAAACCTTTTAAACTTTAAGAGGTCTGTGACGATGTGCGAGGTGGCCCCGCAGTCGACCATCAGGCCCCTCACGTCCACTCCTGCTGCTCCCTCGCTCACTCGGAAGACGTACTCCCTGGGTGCTTTTCATTCCATAAATTGGTCTCCTCGTCTCCTCCACTCGCTTCCTCTCCTTGCGTCTTAGCTCCGCCCAGCGAGGACATGAAAGAGGGATGCGAGGAAGGGACGTGAGGACGGAGGAAACGAAACTGGATAATGAAAAATCCTCGCTCCACAGCGTCAGTCCGAAGCGACGTCAATTACTGATGACGTTTGCACAGCTGTAAAAGCTGTAAAATGTGATATTATGGTCAGATCTGCAGTCAGACTGTTCTACTCCTGATTACTATTGATGAGGTTTCAATTATATGCCGTTAGAGGCATAACAGAGGACGGCTGTGTGGTAGATTAAACCAACAGCCTTGTAGCCTTGCTTTAAAAAAACGGAATATACCAAGAATTTTCATTAATTTCTTGGTGACAGATACAATTGTTAAAAGGACACAGTTGAAACAAGAATCAAGATTACATTTGTGAAGACCTGCTCCCGCCATGATTCAAACGTGTGCCACATACGACACGCCCCTTAAATAATAAAAGACTTCCGCGTAGGCTACACCGGTGTATCCTCACTCTGATCTCCTTCAGAAGCCTCCTCTCTCGTCGCTCCTCATCTCCTTCAGGTGCATTTAAGCAATTGGAAGATCCTTCATCATGATGGAGGGGAAACGACTTCCGGGTCGACGAGGGAGAGAGGAGACGAGGAGGCACAATTAAATGTAATGAAAAGCACCCCCTGTCCTGATCAGCCGTCTCCCCAGAAACCCTGCGTGCATCGTCTCCCGCCGCTGTTTCTGTCTGCAGGTCCAGTCCCAGTGTGTGTTGCTCTTGCAGTGGCTGCACCAGAGTTTACGCTGGCAGGCTCTGGCCAGGTGTCCCTTCATGCCGCATTTAAAACACACCGTTTCCGCCACGGCCCTCTCAGCACCCCGGTCACCTGCGACAGCGGGTCTCCCTCTCTGCTGGCGCACGTTCATCACGTTGTCATCTGTTGCTGCTGCGCGCATCTTCGTGTCCTCGTAGCTGCGCAACTTTGTTTTGAATTCAGCAAAAGATATTGTCTCATCACTCTGTGTGACATGGATTGCAAATGGTTTGAAGCACTCCGGCAAACCTTTCAACACCATTGCTACCAGAGGCCTGTCACTTAAAGTCTCACCGGCATTTCGTAGTGCTGTGATTGCGGTCTCTGCCCGGATCACGTACTCCATCACACTTTCACTCTCTAACTTCTGGAGTGAAGTTAATTCTGTGTAGAGACTTATGGTGCGCGGTTTTCCTTTACCTTGACAGTAGTCTCTTAGAATGCACAAGGCTCCCCGCCCGTCATCGGCAGCTTCCCGCACGACCAGCGACAAACTTTTATCATCCAAAAACTGAATGAGTTCAGCATATGCTTCCGCATTCTTTCCCGCATCTTCAAGCAGCTCCTCCGCTGCTTGAAGATCCGTGGGCTGTTAGAATCGTGTCCTTTAACCCTTCCAAACGAAGGTGGCCCAAAAATTTTGCCTCCCATATTTCATAATTGTTCTCATCTCCATCAAACAGGAGCCGCGACCAGCGACTGCTGTGCCTCGTGTCGGCTCGTCCGCTCATGGTGCTAGCAACACTAACACTGCTATCTTCACCGGCACGCCAGTGGAAACACGCTGCTGCAAAACTGTCTCTGAGTTTCTCTGGGCCCATAACCTGTTGGCAGAGTAAGCCCTTGAACCGTTTCAATTATAGCACCGAACATGAAGAATGGAAGTAAAAGGTGACAAAAAGGGGAAAAAACTGCATGTCTGTCTCTCTGTCTGTCTCTCTCTGTCTGTCTCACTCTCCCTCTCTTGCTCTCCCTCTCTCACCCAACCGGTCGAGGCAGATGGCCGCCCACCCAGAGCCTGGTTCTGCACAAGGTTTCTGCCTTTTAAAAGGAAGTTTTTCCTCGCCACTGTCGCCAAGTGCTTGCTCATGAGGGAATTGTTGGGTCTCTGTAGATAAAAGAGCTTGGTCTGTACCAGCTCTATATGGAAAGTGTCCTGAGACAACTTCTGTTGTGATTTGGCGCTATACAAATAAAATTGAATTGAATTGAATTGAATTGAATTGAATTGAATTGAATTGAATTGAGGGCTGCACAGTGGCGCAGCAGGTAGTGCATGTGCCTCACAGCAAGAAGATCGCAGGTTCGATTCTCTCTCACAAAAATAAAGCTTCATCATAACCATATGACACTGCATCAATGCTGACTGGAAGCAGGGTTTTTGGTTTCTGGTAATCAAGATAGACAGACAGATAGTCAGAAACAAATAAATTTTAAAAAATACAGCAGCAGGTAGTGCGCATGCCTCATAGCAATAAGGTCGCAGGTTCGATTCCCGGGTCGGGCCTTTCTGTGTGAAGTTTGCATGTTCTTCCCGTGCATGCGTGGGTTCTCTCCAGGCACTCCGGCTTCCTCCCACAGACCAAAAACATGCTCATTAGGTTGATTGGTGACTCTAAATTGCCCCTAGGTGTGAGTGTGAGTGCGAATGGTGTGTGTATGTGCCCTGCGATCAGCTGGTGACCGGTCCAGGGTGTACCCCGCCTCTCGTCCGTTGACAGCTGAGATAGCCCCCCCCCCCCCGCGACCCCGAAAAGGGATAAGCGCCATAGAAAATGAATTGAATTGAATTGAATTGAATTGAATTGAATTGAATTGAATTGAATTGAATTGAATTGAATTGAATTGAACCAGCACCTGCAGGAACAGCTTCTTCCCCAGAGCTGTTACGCTGCTGAACTCTGCCCCCCAGCAGCCCCCCTCCAACCCCCACCATGCTCCCATTGAGGTCGGGCCTTTCTGTGTGAAGTTTGCATGTTCTTCCCGTGCATGCGTGGGTTCTCTCCACACAGAAAGGCCCCCTTTTTTCCTTGAGCAGCAGGCACCGAAGGTATGGAGAAGGACACACCCCCTGGCGCCCACAGCGGGAATCGAACCAGCACCTGCACCAACAGGCACAGGAACAGCTTCTTCCCCAGAGCTGTGACCCTAATGAACTCTGCCCCCCAGCAGCCCCCCTCAAACCCCCACCATGCTCACATTGACACTGGCTGTGTCCCAATTCAGGGGCTGCATCCTTCGGAGGACCCTTCCTAAATTACACCAAATCTAAATCTAAATAATTACGGATGATAAGGGTTTAATGTGAATCATTAATGGAAAAGGTGCAAGATATAGCAGTACAAAGAATACAGAAAATGCTATTGATTTGACACACATATCCACTGAAATTGTGGGTGTTAGTATTTGGGAAGTCTTAAGTCAGTCAGTAGGAAGTGATCGTTATCCAATAACAATCAAGACAAATAGATAATACATCAAGACACCAAAATTGAAGTTGGGTAAAGATGACTGGGATATATTCTGAGAGTTAAGTAAAGAAGGTGTGCAGAGTTAACAGGAGAGAATATAACAGAGATTCAGGAAATTGATAACCAACAAACAAAACAGCCATTATGTAGACAGTATCCTAAAGAGTGCAGGAGGTAAATTTAAAAAGAGTATGCCATGGTAGGATGATAACTGTAGCAAAACAATTAGGGAGAAATAGAGACAGCTAGGGCTGCACGATGGGGCAGCAGGTAGTGCGCGTGCCTCACAGCAATAAGGTCGCAGATTTGATTCCCGAGTCGGGCCTTTCTGTGTGAATCCCATCCCACACATGCACCCTGCAAAATTTGGTTTTTGCGCACATAAATGCACAATTTTTGGGACATTTGAGATGAATACTGAAAAAATAGATTAGTGGTTCTCAAAGTGAGGTCCAGGGACCAACAGAAAGCCTTAAAGCTTATCAATAATCGTTGTTGTAAATAAGTGGCCAGGCCCCCCCTAGTGGTGGGGGGCTCCAAGCAACTGCCTGGCTTGCCTGTCCGCAAGCCCCACCCCTGACAAAGTCAAAAACAAGTGCACAAAGATCACTAATATACTGTAATGTCTCAGTGTGAGATGGCAAGGAAGCATGACATCTTTATTACATATTTATTGGACTCTTCAGGGCATTCAACCGATCGCAACTGGACTTTGTCAGATTGTCTTGGAAGACGTTTCGCCTCTCATCCGAGCAGGCTTCATCAGTTCATGCGCACCAGACTAGATAGGACAGCTCTAGTCCGATGAAATGGTGTTAGATTCAAGTATTTATCCTCTGAGTGAGGCCAACCCCCAAAACCAAGGATGGTATCACTCTATTGTGAGGCTAACGATCCCTCGTTAGTGTCCCATTCTTGTCATTGGGAGGCTCCTTGAGCCATGTGTGAATGGCTTGTTGTTTATTTTCAGAGGCTAAGTTTTTGAATCTCTTTGGAAGAGATGAAAGGACAGCATTGTATGTGGGAGATAGGTGGTGTCTCAGACCTCCCCCTCTGTTCAGAGATGGTTTTTCAACCTTGACATGGATGGCTTCTCTCACTCCTCTTTCAAACCATCTGTCTTCTCTGTCCAGAATATGCACATTTTTATCCTCAAAGGAGTGTGCTTCCTCCTTGAGATGCAGGTAAACAGCTGAGTCTAGACCTGAAGAGTTAGCTCTTCTGTGTTGTGCCATGTGTCTGCTCAGTGGCTGTTTTGTTTCCCCAATATATAAGTCTGTGCATTCCTCACTGCACTGGACTGCATACACCAGATTGTTCTTCTGAGTATGAGGTGTCCGGTCTTTAGGGTGCACCAGCCTTTGTCTGAGAGTATTCCCAGGTTTGAAATGTACCGGGATGTTGTGTTTGTTAAAGATTCGCCTGAGTTTCTCTGATACACCAGACACATATGGAATGACAATGTTATGCCGTCTGTCTCTCTTTTCTTCCTCTGTCACCCTGTTCTTTCTGGAAGCGGCTGAACTTTTCACGAAAGACCAGCTGGGATAACCACAAGTTTTGAGAGCATCCCTCAGGTGTTTGTGTTCCTTGTCTCTGGCCTGTTGGCTGGTTGGAACATTATCAGCTCTGTGCTGGAGAGTTCTGATAACACCTAGTTTGTGTTCCAGTGGGTGATGTGAGTCAAAAAGGAGGTACTGGTCTGTGTGAGTAGGTTTTCTGTAAACCCCAATATGGAGGCTCCTGTTCTCTCCAATGTGGACATCACAGTCCAAAAAAGGCAAACTCACGTCCTTAACATCCTCTCGAGTGAATTTGATGTTCTTGTCCACTGAGTTAATGTGCTCGGTGAAGGCTTGCACTTCTTGGCTTTGGATTTTTACCCATGTGTCATCCACATATCTGTACCAATGACTTGGTGTTGTTCCTTTGAAAGAATTCAGGGCCGTTCTTTCCATGTTCTCCACGTACAGATTAGCCACAATGGGGGATACTGGTGAACCCATCGCACACCCATGTTTTTGCCTGTAAAACCTCCCCCTAAATTGAAAATAGGTGGTTTTTAAGCAGAGCAAATTGCATATTTGTTCTGGGTTAAGGGTAGTTCTGTTTTGCAAAGTGTTGTCTTGTAACAACTGCCGCCACTGTTTCCACTGCTTCCTGAGTTGGAATGCATGTGAACAACGATGTGACATCGAAGGAAACCATTGTTTCAGATGGGTCTAGTTTTAAGTCCCGGACCTTATTTACAAAGTCCATAGAATTCTGGATGTGGTGTGGCGTATTGCCAACCAGTGGTGCTAAGATGTTGGCCACAAACTTAGCAATGTTGTATGTCACAGAGTTGATGCTGCTGACAATAGGTCTGAGAGGCACTCCTTCTTTGTGTATTTTTGGGAGTCCATATAAATGCCTGGGATGGACTCTTGTGGGTATAACCTGTGATATTGTAAACGGTCAATGGCTCCGTCTTTCTGTAAACTTTGCAGATATTCTATGATTGTTCTCTTGTACCCACTGGTTGGGTCTCGTTTCAGGCATTCATATGTGTTACTGTCATTGAGTAGTGAAAGAATCTTGCCTTGGCGGTCGTTTGTGTTTAGAATTACGGTGCATCTCCCTTTGTCTGCTGGCAAGATTGTGATGTTTTCGTCCTTGCTCAGTGATGCCACAGCTTTTCTTTCCTCATAGGTGAGGTTTGAAGGGGGAGGTTTAGCACTGGAGAGAGCTGCCGACACTTTCAACCTGAGCTGTTCACCTTCTGTGTCTGTTAGGTTGTTTTTCTTTATAGCTGATTCTGTTGCCGTGATCAGATCAACTATTGGGACTTGTTGTGGTGTCATGGCAAAATTCAATCCTTTAGCTAAAACCTCCTTCTCCAGCTGGGTAAGTACTCTGTCAGACAAATTCTTAACCCATCTATTCTGTAACTCATTTTGTGTTGAGTCTTCACTTTTTTGCCTCCAGGTGAGCAGTTGTATGTTGGAAGTGTTGTGTCTTGACTGCAAGTTCTGAAATTTCTTTGTTTGTCTGTCTTTAGTTTTGTTGTGCTGGGCAAGTTGGGCTTTCAATGTGAATTCTATGACTTTCTTACAGATATCTTCAGGTAGTGATGACATAAGTTTGTGCTGTAGGTTGTCAAATTTCACTCTTAGGCTTTCAATTGTGAAATTGACCTGCCTTACTCTCTCATTCAGCAGTTGTTTTTGAGCCTCTGCAGACTTCTCATACAACACACCCACCTGTCACCTGCAGAAGTTCTCTGACAACTCTGCAATCGTCGGCCTCATCACAGATGGGGATGACAGAGAGTACAGAGAACTGACGCAGGACTTCGTGGACTGGTGCCAGTGGAACTGCCTCCAGATCAACGCAGGGAAAACCAAAGAACTGGTGGTGGATTTCCGCGGATGAACACTCTGCCCCCTGACACCGGTGAACATCCAGGGAACGGACATTGAGATGGTGACATCTTATAAGTACCTGGGTGTTTACCTGAACAATAAACTGGACTGGACTCACAACACAACCGCACTTTACAAGAAAGGCCAGAGCAGACTTTATCTGCTCAGGTGACCGAGGTCATTTGGAGTGCAGGGGGCACTCCTGAAGACCTTTTATGACACTGTGGTGGCATCAGCCATCTTTTATGGAGTGGTCTGCTGGGGGAACAGCATCTCGACAGCTGACAGGAAGAGACTTGACAAACTGATCAAGAAGGCCAGCTCTGTCCTGGGATGCCCCCTTGACTCAGTGGAGGTGGTAGGAGAGAGGAGGATGATGGCTAAGCCGTCATCCATGATTTAGAATGACTCCCACCCTATGCAGGACATTTTAACAGCACTGGAGAGCTCCTTCAGCGAGAGACTGCTTCACCCAAAGTGTGTGAAGGAACGCTATCGCAGGTCCTTCCTTCCTGCAGCAGTCAGACTCTACAACCAGCAGTGCTCCCAGTAGACCACACACTCACAAGACTTTCAATATGACTGCACTATAATACACATTAACTGTGTTCATTCATACTGGGAAGATATCTGTATCTCAACTTAAGGTCCAATATATCAATTCCTATGTGCAATATAGGAAACTATTCATTATCAGTACTCCAGTCAGGAGTACTATCATTCAATGTGAAATGTCAGTACTGATGGTTCATATTCATATCAATGTGCAATACCAGTATTGTTTGCTCATATTTCATTACTCCTTGTTTATATTGTTTATATTGTTTGGTTGATATTTAATATTTAATGTCCTTTTACTGATGCCCTCTATGTTTGCTATCCACTTTTGCTGCTGCAATACCTGAAATTTCCCCACTGTGGGACCAATAAAGGTATATCTTATCTTATCTTATCTTATCTTATCTTATCTTATCTTATCTTATCTTATCTTATCTTATCTTAATCTGCAAGGACATAGTAGACCACACCCTACAAAGGCCATAGTACAGGCGTGTTGGGAGCATAATAAGTTCAGGTTTTACAGTTTTGGTTGGACAGGGAACGCTAAGGCGCAAAATTGGAGATTCATTATGCCATCCATATATCTAAGTCTGCAGTAAAAATTAAAAGAGAAGCCTAAACTGGAACAAAAGTGGACAATAGTATAAAATAAAACTAGTTTGATCAGCACCAAGACAAGATATTCAGATTTACAGATGTTCAAAAGAACCAGAGACTGGGCATACAGATGCAGTATTCTTCATGCCTCAGTGTTAGATTGCAAAAATGGGATATCAGACCATCTTACAGTGTACACAGCTGAATTACTTGCAATATTTTTATCATTGCAGTGGGTAGAAGAACATAACCAAGCAAATGTTGTAATAGCTTGTCAGCACTTTCAAGCATCAAGTCTAGAGAGTCATCATGCAGGCAGGATATTGTATCTGAAATCTTTCATGTGCTACAAAGGCGTCACAAAGTTATGGTTTTAACTGGGTAGATGGTGAAGTTACTCGCATTAATATGCAAGCCCTTTTCCTTTAAATGATTTCCTCATGGCTCACTCGGTAATTGATTAATATTAATCTCCTTTAATATATGAAAGGAGAAACCAACTCTGATTATTGGCAGCTCCATTTTGAGAAATGTGAAGTTAGCGACACCAGCGACCATAGTCAAATGTCTGCCGGGGGCCAGAGCGGGCGACGTCGAATCAAATTTGAAACTGCTGGCTAAGGATAAGCGTAAATACCGTAAGATTGTTATTCACGTCGGCGGTAATGACACCCGGTTACGCCAATCGGAGGTCACTAAAATTAATGTGGAATCGGTGTGTACATATGCTAAAACGATGTCGGACTCCGTAGTTTTCTCTGGACCCCTGCCAAATCTGACCAGTGATGATATGTTTAGCCGCATGTCATCGTTCAATCGCTGGCTGTCGAGGTGGTGTCCAGCAAACGGTGTGGGCTTCATTGATAATTGGCAGACTTTCTGGGGAAGACCTGGTCTGATTAGGAGAGACGGCATCCATCCCACTTTGGAGGGAGCAGCTCTCATCTCTAGAAATCTGACCGATTTTATTTATGAACCTAACCCCTGACAACTCAGAGTTGAGACCAGGAGGCAGAGCTGCAGTCCTACACGCTTCTCTGCGCCTCCATTAGAGCAGTTACCCACCCAACACTCCATAGAGACTGTGTCTGCCCCCCGACCACGTAAACTAAGTAAACCAAAAGTACAGAGAAGAGGAGTTAAACATAAGAATCTAATTAAAATTAAAACGACCTCTGCAATAGTACAACAAGATAGGAGAATTAAATGTGGACTCCTTAACATCAGATCTCTGTCCTCTAAAGCTGTTCTAGTAAATGAATTAATATCAGACCATAATGCTGATTTATTTTGTCTGACTGAAACCTGGCTGTGTCCTGAAGAGTATGTGAGCCTAAATGAAGCTACTCCTCCGAGCCATATTAATACTCACATTCCTCGAGGCAGCGGAGGTGGAGGTGGAGTTGCAGCCATTTTTGACTCAAGCCTTTTGATCAACCCTAAACCTAAACTCGACTATAACTCATTTGAAAGCCTTGTTCTCACTCTTTCTCATGAGAAATGGAAAACAGTGCAGCCACTTTTATTTGTTGTAGTATACCGCTCTCCTGGTCCTTACTCCGAATTTATAGCTGAGTTCTCGGTGTTTCTATCAAGCTTAGTTCTTGAAGCAGATAAAGTAATTATTGTAGGTGACTTTAATGTACATGTCGACGTTGATAATGACAGCCTTAGCACTGCGTTTATCTCAGTATTAGACTCAGTTGGCTTCCGCCAGAATGTACATGAACCGACTCACTGTTTTAACCACACCCTCGACCTTGTTCTGACATATGGCTTTGAAATCGAAGACTTAATAGTCTCCTCACAGAATCCTCTTTTATCAGACCATCATTTAATAACTTTCGAATTCATATTACCAGACTACCAGCCAGTAGGCAAAAATTCTTATACCAGACTCCTGTCTGATAGTGCTGTAGCTAAATTTAAGGATATGATCCCATCAGTATTTAATTCAATGCCATGTCTCAATACAACAGAGGAGTCTTATGCTAACGTTAGTCCCTCCCAGATTGACTTCCTGGTTGATAGTGCTACAGGATCGTTGCGTATGACACTTGACTCTGTTGCTCCCCTAAAAAAGAAGAAAATTAAACATAGGAGGTTAGCTCCATGGTATACTCCTCAAACCCGCAAATTAAAGCAAACTTCACGGAAAATAGAAAGGAAATGGCGTTCCACCAATTTGGAAGAATTTCGGTCCGCCTGGCAAGACAGTCTTAAAATATACAGGAAAGCCCTCCGCAGTGCCAGGGCAGCCTATTACTCTGCACTAATAGAGGAAAATAAGAACAATCCCAGGTTTCTCTTCAGCACTGTAGCCAGGCTGACAGAGAGCCATAATTCTGTTGAACCATGTATTCCTTTAGCTCTGAACAGTAATGACTTCATGAGCTTCTTTAATGATAAAATTCTAACTATTAGAGACAGAATTCATCGACTCCTGCCGTTAACAGGTACTGTTTTGTCTTCAAACGCAGAAATCGTAGAAACTGTTACTCAGTCTGTCGCAGTTTTAGACTGTTTTACTCCTGTTGACCTTCACCAACTAATTTCAATAATTTCATCATCAAAATCATCTACCTGTATTTTAGATCCTATCCCGACTAAGCTGTTTAAAGAAGTATTACCTCTAATTGACTCTTCAGTTTTAGACATGATCAATCTCTCTTTATCAACAGGCTACGTACCACAGTCCTTTAAAGTAGCTGTGATAAAACCTCTACTTAAAAAGCCTACTCTTGATCCAGGGGTTTTAGCCAACTATAGACCGATATCCAACCTTCCCTTTCTCTCAAAAACTCTTGAGAAAGCAGTTGCCAATCAGCTGTGCGACTTTCTAAACAATAATAGTTTATTCGAGGATTTATATCTGATAAAGGATTTGTCTCTGTACTAGTCTTACTGGATCTTAGTGCTGCATTTGACACCATTGACCATGGCATCCTATTGCAGACACTGGAACATTTCATTGGCATTAAGGGAACTGCGCTAAGCTGGTTTAAATCCTACTTGTCAGATCGCTCTCAGTTTGTACGCGTTAATGACGACTCCTCTGTGCTCACTAAAGTCAGCTATGGAGTTCCGCAGGGTTCTGTGCTTGGACCAATTCTATTCACCTTATATATGCTTCCTTTAGGTAAGATTATCAGGAAGCACTCAATAAATTTTCATTGCTATGCAGATGATACCCAGCTATATTTATCAATGAAACCGGAAGAAACCAGTCAGTTAACTAGACTACAAGCATGTCTTCATGACATAAAGACCTGGATGACCTGCAATTTTCTGATGCTAAACTCGGACAAAACTGAAGTTATAGTAGTAGGCCCTAAACATCTTAGAAAGTCACTTTCTGATGACATAGCAGTTATGGATGGCATTGCGCTGGCCTCCAGCACCACTGTAAAGAATCTGGGAGTTATCTTTGACCAAGACATGTCCTTTCACTCCCATTTAAAACAAATTTCAAGGACTGCCTTTTTTCACCTACGTAATATCGCAAAAATCAGGCATATTTTGTCTCAAAATGATGCAGAAACACTAGTCCATGCATTCGTAACTTCCAGGCTGGATTATTGCAATTCTTTACTATCAGGCTGCCCAAATTCGTTGCTGAATATTCTCCAGTTGCTCCAGAACACTGCAGCACGTGTTCTGACAAAAACCAGGAAGCGAGATCATATTTCTCCAATACTCGCCACTTTGCACTGGCTCCCTGTAAAGTTTAGAATAGAGTTTAAAATTCTCCTCCTTACTTACAAAGCCATAAATGGCCAGGCACCTTCTTATCTTAAAGAGCTCATAGTACCTTATTGCCCTACTCGAACACTGCGTTCCCAGAATGCAGGTCTACTTATGGTTCCTAAAGTCTCAAAAAGCAGAACAGGAGTCAGAGCATTTAGCTATCAAGCTCCTCTCCTGTGGAACCATCTTCCAGTCTTTGTCCGGGAGGCAAACACTGTCTCTACATTTAAGAGTAGGCTTAAAACTTTCCTTTTTGATAAAGCTTATAGTTAGGGCTGGCTCAGGCTTGTCCTGGACCAGCCCCTAGTTATGCTGCTATAGGATTAGACTGTTGGGGGACATCCAAAGATACACCGAGCTCCTCCGTCCTTCTGTCCCTCTCCATCCGCACGCTCTCATGTCCTACCATGGCGTGTTACTAACTTAGCTCCTTCCCCGGAGTCTCTGTGCTTTGTCGTCTTGCAGGTTCCCATGGACAGTGGCTGAATCTGGATTGTGGATTTCAGCTGCATCTCCTGCCTTGGCCCTGCCTGACATCCACTGCAACTGCTACTGCTGTTATTACATCCACTGTCACTGTTACTGTGACTGCATGTCTGTCTCTCTGTCTCTGTCTCTGTCTCTCTCTCTCTCTCTCTCTGACTGCTTTTCTGTCTGTCTGTCTGTCTGTCTGTCTGTCTGTCTGTCTGTCTGTCTGTCTGTCTGTCTCACTCTCCCTCTCTTGCTCTTCCTCTCTCACCCAACCGGTCGAGGCAGATGGCCGCCCACCCAGAGTCTGGTTCTGCTCGAGGTTTCTGCCTGTTAAAAGGAAGTTTTTCCTCGCCACTGTCGCCAAGTGCTTGCTCATGGGGGAACTGTTGGTTTCTTTGTAGATAAAAGAGCTTGGTCTGTACCAGCTCTATATGGAAAGTGTCCTGAGACAACTTCTGTTGTGATTTGGCGCTATACAAATAAAATTGAATTGAATTATATTACCAGTATGGTTAATGTCACTGCTTGTCAGTGTTTACATTTATTGTACATGTATTGTATCATTTTTTGTTTAAGTTTGTAGTTGAAGTATGTGGAAGTGTTCTCTATGTATTGACTTAATTAATTGCTCGTAAATGCTTCATGTGGGTTTGAGTATCAGTTAATGTAAATATGGTGCATTGACGGATTATGAATACCTTGTTTTGTTTGAAGTTAGTTAAGTTAGTTATTGCACTAACCATTAGTTTATCAATGCCATATTTGTGGGATTATTATTTTATTATTACATGGTTATAGACCACAAACACAGTTTAAATCCCCACAGATAAACTGTGTACACACAATGTGCAACAATTAAGTAATAAAGCTGCTGTGGACCAAATATCTCTCCCCTGGAGCCTGATTCTGTGACTGGTGTCAAGTCCATATTTGCTGTCTCAACCAGCTAAATTGTGGAGGCACTTGCCCTCTGTTTCACAAACAATCATTAATATGACAGCTAAGTACCATTTAGTAAAACAGAGGTTAAAATTATCCATCATCATCAAGGACTGTACTCAGAAAGGGAATTAAGTGACACAGGAAGACATCTTCGTAGTATTCAAATACATGTAGGTGTTGGTGGAATGCTGAGCAGGAGCCCAAAGAAAGAGTTGGTCATTACCCATCTGAGAATAGGACATACATGTCTAAATCAAACACTCCATAGAAAAGGTAAGCACCCTACTGGACTATGCACAGACTGAAATGCATTGCAGAAAATTACTAGTGTGGGGAAAATCAAAGTATCCAGAGTTGTCATGGTGGGGGAGCAGAGGTTCAATGGCTGCAAGGGGGTCATTTCTGGAATTCCCCTTAGTGTTAGTATGAAGAAAATGATAGAAAACCTGAAAGCGAGGAATAACACTGCGAAGAGTGTGAAAAGAATGACAAGGGGAGTGGAAAAAAAGGAGACTGAAACCATCCTGGCAGGGTTTGAGGAAATATACTTAGGCTTCCTAAGATATGCTCAGGTGCAAAGGAAAAAGATGATGCACTTCAGAATACAGCAGTCAGAGTGCTAACAAAAACTGAAAGGTCTGAACATATTACTCCTACTACCTATCACTTCTCCACTGGCTTCCAGTAAAATATAGAATTGATTTTAAAATACTTCCCATTGTTTTTAAATGTTTTAATGGCCTGGCACCCTCCTACATTTGTGACATGCTTACTGATTACACACCTGAGAGGTCCCTCAGATCATCAAACAAAGGGCTCCTCACAGTACCAAGAATACACCTCAAAGCAACTCATGGTGCCATCAGCTATTATGGTCCCACTCTTTGGAACTTTCTTCCTCCTCATGAAATTCGGTCAGCTCCAACAGTGTCTTCTTTTAAAACCAAGCTAAAGACTTTCTTTTTTAAACAAGCTTTTAATTAAGGTTCCCATGTGAGAGTACTTACAGTTGGTTTGCTAAAATGAGAAACTGTATCTCGTCTGTCGCCTATCAAATATTGTTTCTCTCCTATTATTTTTATTTTAATTCTTTTTGTCTTTTTACTGTGTCAGGATCCAGTGTTGTATATGTTTTGTTGTGTTTTTGTCTTCCTGTATCATGCAAAAGACATTGAGTCTACGCCTGCCGTATGAAATGTGCTATATAAATAAAATTACGTTCTTACTTACTTACTTACTTAATTACTTACTTACTTACTAGATATGGAAGAGAGCATGAATATGGAAAGTGTGGCAAGGGAGTGGGGCCAAATTGCTGTAATTGTGGAGGTGATCACAGTGTAGCTTATTGGGGATGTGAAGTACTCAAAAAAGAGATGGAGGTGCAGCAGATAAGTGTGAAAGAAAAGGTCTCATGCTGAGGCAGTAAAGTTGGCAGGACAGAAAAAACAGAATAAGGAGGGAGGAAGTAATAAAGAGCAAGCTGCTGCAAAAGAACAAGAAAACGCATGGATAGAGAAGAAGAAACTGGTAACCTTTATAGCAGGAGTAGTAAATGCTACATATGAGATTAAATCTAAAACTGAGAGGATTCAGGCTGTTGTTAAAGCTGTTATGGCTGTGTTTTCTGTCTGCTCTGGTTTTGCATCTGTTTCTCTACAGGGCCAGAGTGTGGCGGGGCCAATCTCCTCCAAAGCAAGTGGCTTCTAGACACACCTGACTCTAATCCTCCCTCATCAAGACTCTCCTTTTTAAGATGGCTTCTCCCACACTCCTGTGCCAGATGATTTAGGTTCTTGCCCTTTGTGTCTTGCCACGCTCCTCTAGTCTTTTCCTGTGCTTTTGGTTCACTCATGTGAGTTGTGCTAGTCTTCACTAACAGTGAATTGTTGTTCTCATTTATGTGCTGAGTTTTTTCCCCCCAGCGGTGATTTTTGCTTTTTGTCTGCCTGAGCTGCATTTTTCCTTAACAGTGATTTTTTTTGTTTGTTTTTTTGTTCTCTTCATTTTTTTGATTGCTGAGTTTTTTCCCCCAGTGGTGAGCTTCAGTTTTTTTGCCTGCCTGTGCAGCATTTTTCCCTGACTTTTGGTTGCTGTTATTTTTTGATCATTAAATTGTGTTAAAACTCTCTCTGCATTCTGGGTCCTGGCCTTCCTCACGACCATAAGAAAAGCTTCCTGCAACTGTCAGACTATACATCAAAAACTGCTCCAAGTAATCTATGATTTATCTGTGCAATAATCTGTGTGATCCAACCTGTACATAACAGTCTGCAAATACAGATAAGATGACATTTATTTTTTCATTCCATTCTTGTATATACTTATTGTTCTTACTCTATCTGCTTTATTGGTGCTGCTGTAAACTGGAATTTCCCCTTGTGGGACTAATAAAGGAATATTGAATTGAATTGAATTGAATATTGGCGCTGCAGAACACCATCTACAAATGAAAGGGTTAAAATGGGAAGAAGTTAATGTTGAACTCAGGGTAAAGTCAAGTCAAGAGACAGCATGTGTGGGTGGATGCTAATCATTTTAATCCTCCAGTGGAACGTGAGAAGCCTAATAGCTAATGGACAAGATTTCAAGCAGTTCATAGTAAGTAGGAGAACAAAGCCAGGTTTGGCATGTATTCAAGAAACTTGGTTAAAGCCTAATCTAGATTTTGTATTATATGGATATGAGGCAGTTATAGGATAGGAGAGAGGGGGGAGGAGGTGGATGTGCCACATTTGTAAAACAAGGCATTCCATATAGAATAATAAGAACAGGAAATGAAAAAGAGTATGTGGTAGAGAAAGTGTGAGCTGAAAGGAAAGAACTGTTGATTGTGAATTATTAGTATCCATGCAAAAGACTGGAGTTAAACAAACTTGAAGAAATAGGTCA